>NC_133152.1:41765675-42005675 GCF_048418815.1 Hemitrygon akajei | reverse complement strand
TATCTATCTATCTATTTATTTGCTTGTGGAGAAGCAATGCCTTACATTCCATCTGGGTAGCCACTTTTAAAAATTCCCTATCAATCCAATCTTCTACTCACCACTCTGGCCTCTTACCTCTTCTCACCTCCAATGGTCCACTCTCCTATTAGATTCCTTCTCCTCCAGCCTTTACCTTTCCCACCCACCTGGCTTCAGCTATCACAGGGGATCCCGGCCTTTTTTGTGCCATGGACCCCTGACATTAACTGAGGGGTCCGTGGACCCCAGTTTGGGTACCCCTGACCTATCACCTTCTGGCTATATCCTTCCCCTCATCCCACCTTTTTATTCTGGATTCTTCCCCCTTCCTTTCCAGTCCAGAAGAAGGATCTCAGCCTGAAACTGTTCATTTCCATAGGTACTGTCCAACCTGCTGAGTTCTTCCAGCATTTTGTTGCTATTTATTTGTTTATCCAACTGCCTTCTATCCATCCATCCATCTTTCTAACCATCTATCTATCCATCCACTATCTATCTTTTCATTCTATTTATTTACTCACCTATTTATTTATCTATTTTTCTGTCTTTTTAATTTATTTACCTACTTGTTGATTTATATTATTATTTATTTTACTTTATACAGTTTTGCATATCGCTTCTTTGCCAATCTTTGTGTGTGGTTTTTCATTGATTCCATTGTATTTCTTTATTCTACTGTGAATGCCTACAAGAAAATGAATCTTAGTGGCATAAGGTACTTTGATAATAAATTTGCTTTGAACTTTGATTTACAGAGCACAGTTACAGTCTACGTACCTTGTTCATTGGGACAGTGACAACACTTCAAAGAAGTTCTGTGCTAGTCGTGATATGCTGTGGGGCATCCTGTAGGTGTTAATGTCACTCAGTAAGTGTTAGTCTTTCATTCTATCAGTTAAACTTTGCTAAGTAAAGAATTTTGTTTTCACAGGATGAAAACGAGCAGAACATGAAGAGATTAGTCTTTAAATAGGTGAAAACCCAGCAGACTTTGCACGCTAGGCAAATTATTTAACAAGTAATGTTCTACGGCACAGAAAGCTGACAGTCATTCAAGACGACAAGAACCCTTCAGAACTCCCATCTCTCTGACGAGTGTGACCATTTCCCTAGTGATTCTTGGCCAAGTTTTGTCTGTTAACTTCTAAAGTTCCAGGGAACTGCAGCTTTTTCAGGCTCTTGAACCACTCTCCCTATCACTGAACCAATTCTGCAACCTATGGACTCACTTTCAAGCGCTTTTCACCTCATGTTCTGGATATTTATTCCTTATTTACTTATGATTATTATTATTCTTGCTTTTCTTTTGCTTCTTTGTATTTACTGTGAATGCCCACAGGAAAAAGTACTTTGAACTTTGACTCCTCCCTTGGGTGTCAGACACCCTGAGCCAATAGGCTGGTCCTGGACTTATTTCCACTTGGAATAATTTACTTATTATTATTTAATTATTTATGGTTTTGTATTGCTATATTTCTACACTATTCTTGGTTAGTGCGACTGTAACAAAACCCAATTTCCCTCGGGATCAATAAAGTATGTCTGTCTGTCTGTCAAAAGGTAAATAGATGGTTTCATTCGTTACGTGGTGTGTCGGACGTGGAGTATCGAGCAGTTTTGGGCCCCGTATCTGATATTGGAGAGGGTTCAAAGGAGGTTTACGAAAACAATTGAAAGGCTTGTCATATGAAGAGCATTTGATGGCTCTGGCCCTGTTTTCACTAGAAATCAGGAGAATGATGGGTGACCTCATTGAAACCTATTGACTATTGAAAGGCTTGGATAGAGTGGATGTGGAGAGGATGTTTCCTAAGATGAGGGAGTCTAAGACCAGAGGACACAGCCTCGGAAGAGAGGGATACTCTTTTAGAATGGAGAATTTCTTTAGCTGTAGAGTGGTGAATCTGTGGAATTTGTTGTCACATACGGCTGTGGGGGCCAAGTCATTCAGTATATTTAAGGCAGAGGTTGATAGATTCTTGATTAGTCAGGGAATGAAGGACTACAGGCTAAGAGGGAAATGGATCAGCCATGATGAAATGGCAGAGCAAACTCGATGGGCCAAATGGCCTGATTCTGGTCTTATGGTAAGACATGGGCAATCATGGACACATGGTTTATTCTTGTAATTTTTAAAATTATGAATAAAGTTTATTTTGTCTTTTTTAAATCTAGTGTTTTTTGAATGGCTTTGTGAGGTTGCAAATATGCCTGCTTTCTGTTGTTGCCTTCAATAGTTCATCTCCTGCAAAATTTGCCACGCTTGCTGTGGCAAGTTTAGTGTCGGAAAACATTCTTGACGTTGTCCTGACCTGCTGAGCCCCTCCTGCATTTTGTGTGCGCGTGTTGCTCTGGATTTCCAGCATCTGCAGGGCCTCTTGCTGTCCCTTGCTTTGTGTGTGCGGCAAGTATTGGCAATCGGGTTATGGCAGTGTGATTGACGACACTTTTGACCTCTCCCACAGCGGTCAGCAGCGGAACGAGCAGCCATCTGAAGTCTCGAAGAAATAGAGTCAGCAGACACATGCATCACATGGCAACCTCACTTAAACTGTGTGTTGCAATGATGTTTTTCACGCTGAATGACAAAGATACTACAGAGGATTGCACAGAACCGCTTCAAGGTCGGTCTGCTCCAATTTTTTATGAGGTATGCACCTGAATAAAAGCAAGCTTATTTTCTGAAACAGTCACCGTAGCACAGGCAGTGATAAATTGCAGCCACTCTTTGATGTCCTTGGAGTCTCAGCCACATGTGAAATTGTAAATCTTGTGTGTTACTTATTTTTGATTTAGAGATACAGCACGGGACAGGCCTTTCCAGCCCAATGAGCTGTTTCGCCCAGCAACCCACCGATTTAACCCTCGCCCAATCACGGGACAATTTACAATGGCCAATTCACCTACTGACCAGTACGTCTTTGGACTGTGGAAGGAAACCAGAGGAAACCCCACATATCACGGAGAGGAGACATCACTGGAATTGAGAAGAGTGAGGGGTGACCTCATTGAAACCTATCGAATGTGGAAAGGCCTCAATAGAGTGGATGTGGAGAGGATGTTTCCCATAGCGGCAGAGTCTAAGACCAGAGGGCACAGCCTCAGAATAGAGGGGCGTCCTTTTAAGATTGAGATGAAGGAGAATTTCTTTAGCCAGTGGGCAGCTGTGGAGGCCAAGTCAGTGGGTATATTTAAGGCAGAAGCTGATAGATTCTTGATTGGTCAGGCCATGAAGGGATACAGGGTGAAGTCAGGAAATTGGGGCTGAGAGGGAAAATGGATCAGCCATGATGAAATGGTGGAGCAGACTCAATGGGCCAAATGGCCTAATTCTGCTCCTATATTTTATGGTCTCATGGCATCCCAGGGCAGGTACTCGGAATGTGAGCAGCACAACTGGCAGGTGTGTTTACAGACATTTTTAATCTCTCCCTCCCCCAGTGTAGAGTGCCCTCCTGCTTCAAATTATCCACCATTGTCCCCTATACCAAAAACGACCAAGGTAACATGACTGAACGACTGGCGTCTTGTTGCACTCACCTCAAAAATAAGCAAATGCTTTGGGAGGCTGGTCAAGGACTACATCTGCAGCTTGCTACCACCCACTGGACCCCCTACAATTCATCTACTGACACAACCGACCGACAGATGACACAATAGCCACTGCTCTACATACTGTCTTTACACATCTGGGGAAGAAGGATGCTTATGTGAGAATGCTGTTCTAGGACTACAGTTCAGTGTTCACACTATAGTTCCATCCAGGCTTAACAAGAAGCTCAGAGACCTCAGCCTTGACCCTGCCTTGTGCAGCTGGATCCTGGGCTTAC
Organism: Hemitrygon akajei; assembly: GCF_048418815.1. Classification (NCBI taxonomy): domain Eukaryota; kingdom Metazoa; phylum Chordata; class Chondrichthyes; order Myliobatiformes; family Dasyatidae; genus Hemitrygon; species Hemitrygon akajei. The sequence goes on along the minus strand of NC_133152.1, from coordinate 42,001,824 downwards.
TGTCAGATCACCAGCAGGTGGTAAGAGTGGGCTCCCTCACCTCCAACCCTCTGACTCTCAATACAGGAGCCCCTCAGGGCTACATACTGAGTCCCCTCCTTTACTCTCTGTATACCCATGACTGTGTTGCTGCCCACAGCTCTAATCTGCTAATTAAATTTGCAAACGACACTACATTGATCGGCCTTATCTCAAACAATAACGAGGTGGCCTACAGGGAAGAAGTCATCTCTCTGACACAGTGGTGTCAAGAAAACAACCTCTCCCTCAATGTCGCAAAAACAAAGGAGCTGGTTGTGGATTACAGGAGGAATGGAGACGGGCTAACCCCTATTGACATCAATGGATCTGGGGCTAAGAGGGTAAACAGCTTCAAGTTCCTCGGCATCCACATCACCGAGGACCTCACGTAGTCTGTACACACCAGCTGTGTGGTGAAGAAGGCACAACAGCGCCTCTTTTACCTCAGACGGTTGAGGAAGCTTGTATGGGCCGCCAATCCTAACAACTTTCTACAGGGGCACAATTGAGAGCATCCTGACTGGCTGCATCACTGCCTGATATGGGAACTGTACTTCCTTTAATCACAGGACTCTGCAGAGAGTGGTGCGGACAGCCCAGCGCATCTGTAGTTGTGAACTTCCCATGATTCAGGACATTTACAAGGACAGGTGTGTAAAAAGGGCCTGTAGGATCATTGGGGACCCAAGCCATTCCAACCACAATCTATTCCAGCTGCTACCATCCGGGAAACGGTACCGCAGAATAAAAGCCAGGACCAACAGGCTCCGGGACAGCTTCTTCCCACCAGGCCATCAGACTGATGAACCCACACTGATCTGAGTGTACTCTATATTACATTGACTGTTCTATTTATTATAAATTATTATAAATTACTATGAGTGCACATTGCACATTTAGATGGAGAGTAACGTAAAGATTTTTACTCTTTGTATGTGAAGTATGTAAGAAATAAAGTCAATTCAATACGTACAAACTCCTCCTAGGTGGTGCTGGAATTGAACTCTGAACACTCCAAGCTGTAATCACATTGCGCTAACCACAATGCTGCTGTATGACTGTGGTGAACTACATATACCTGTCTGGACACGCCCCCTGATGACTGCTCCTGTAGCTCCTCCCACAGACCCCTGTATAAAGGTGATGGCGGTCTGAGCCCGGCCTCTCAGTCTCCAGGATGTAGTATGGTGGTCACTCACTGCTTGTTTCTTCTTCCAGTCAATAAAAGCCGATACCTCGCTTTTACGTCTCAGAGTGAGTTATTGATGGTGCATCAATGACGCCTTTGAAATGCAAAACGATATTGGTAAATTCTGGGTTTGGTTGAGGGATTTGTAAACTTCAGATCACCAATCATCTGGATTGAAAATGGCGGTGTACGGGTTTCTTGTCATATTTTGGAAGTCTTAAGGAATTACCTACTAGTTGAGGGCATTTGATTGTAATAGATAATAGACAGTAGGTGCAGGAGTAGGCCATTCGGCCCTTCAAGCCAGCACCACCATGCACTGTGATCATGGCTGATCATACACAATCAGTACCCCGTTCCTGCCCTCTCCCCATATCCCTTGACCCCGCTATCTTTAAGAGCTCTATCTAACTCTCTCTTGAATGCATCCAGAGACTTCGCCTCCACTGCCTTCTGGGGCAGAGCATTCCACATATCCACCACTCTCTGGATGAAAAAGTTTTTCCACATCTCTGTTCTAAATGGCCTACCACTTATTGTACTCGGGAAGTTGCCTTCCTTTTAACACGCAAATGGTTTACCTCACAGGGCGGTTGATGAATTGTAATATGAGTGTATTTTATATCATCTGACATGTTGTGGATGTGTGTGGGCCTTTGTCTTGAAGCAGTGTGGAGGTATGGCTGTGAAATGTCTGTACTTGTATTTGTGAAGTGTTGTATTGTAAATACATTAGCTGCCATGGTATGTTCGGGGAGGGCGGGTGAGGGGACGTTTGTTTAGGGGTAAAACATAAAAGCAAAATGGAGGAAAATGTAATCCACTATGTATTCTGTATTGTGTCATTCCTTCAATAAAAAATATATTTGAAAAAACAAAAATGGAAGTGTCAGTGGAACAGGGGAGGTAGTGTGTGGCTTTTTCAGAAGTAAAACTGCCCTCTTAAATCAATTAATTCACCTGCCAATGTGAGTATTCAGCTAATTGTTTCAGGGTGTGGAAAACAGAATGGAATTTAAGTAACCATAAACCCAAGAGATACTGGTAATCCAAAGCAACACCCACAAAATGCTGGAGAATCTCAGCAGGTTGGACATGAAATGAATAGACAGTCAATGTTTCGAGTCAAGGCCCTTCATCAGAACTGGAAAGGAAAGGGAAAGATACCAAAATAAAGAGGTGGGAAGGAGGATAGCTAGAAGGTGATAGGTGAAGCCAGGTGGGTTAGAAAGGTAAAGGGCTGGAAAAGACGGAATCTGATAGGAGGGGAGAGTGGAACATAGGAGAATGGGAAGGAGGAGGAGGTGATAAGCAGGTGAGAAGAGGTAAGAGGCCAGAGGGGGAAATAGAAGAAGAGGGGAAGGGGAGGGAAATTTTAAATAAATTTTCATTCCCTTCGGGTGGAGGCTACCCAACCGGAATATAAAGTGTTGCTCCTCCACCCTGGGGGTGGCCTCATCTTGGCACAGTAGAAGCCCATGGACCAACTTGTCGGAAGTTAGACTGCTTCATCCCCCTTTCCTTCCAGTCCTGATGAAGGTTCTTGGCGTTGAAACTTCGACTGCTCTCCTCCATGAATGTTGCCTGAGCTGCCGAGCTCCAGCATTCTGTGTGATGTTACGTTAGAACGGGCTTCTGAGTTAGAGTCGTAGACAGATGCAGCACAGAGAATCAGAATCAGGTTTATTATCACTGATATAGGTAACGAAATCTGTTGTTTTGCAGCAGCAGTGCTTTGCAATACATAAAATAATATTATGAGTTATAATAAGAAATTCTTTAAAAACTAAGTAGTGAGTTAAGAGAGCATTAGGTGAGGTAGTGTTCATGGACCATTCAGAAATCTGATGGCAGAGAGGAAAAGGTTGTTCCTAAAACATTGAGTGTGTGTCTTCAAGCTCTTGTACCTCCTCCCTGACACCAGCAAGGAGAAGAAGCATGTCTTGCATGGTGAGGGTCCTTGGTCATGGGGAACAGAGATGAGGAGGAATTTCTTTTTGGCCAGAGGGTGTTGAATCTGTGGAATTCGTTGCCATAGACATCTCTGTGGAAGCCAAATCATTGGGAATATTTAAAGTTGAGGTTGATGGGTTCTTGATTAGTCAAGGTGTGAAAGGTTACAGAAGAAGGCAGGAGAAAAGGATTGAGAGGGATAATAAATCAGCCATGATGGAATAGCAGAGCAGACGATGGGCCAAATGGCCTAATTCTGCTCCTGTGTTTTATGTTCTTATGGTCATACTCTCATCAGTTCCCATCGGAATTTACAACTCTTTTTCACACTTTACAATGCCTGATTGCCTCAGCACCCGTGTATTCCCGGCCTAATTCTGCCCCTAAGTCTTATGGTGTGATGGTTTTACGGTGATGCATGCAGCAAGCATAACGCAAAGGGAGACGGGCCTTCAGCCCATTGAGTCCGTGCTGACCACCGAGCACCCATTTACACTAAACCTGCATTCATCTCTTTCTCTTACTCTGCATGGGTGAGGGGCAACTCCTACTCCAAGGGGCAACTCACACTCTGGGGGCAATTCACACTCTGGGGGCAATTCAGACTCTGGTGGCAATTCACTCTCTGGAGGCAATTCACACTCCGGGGGCAATTCACACTCCGGAGGCAATTCACACTCCGGGGGCAACTCACAATCAGGGGCAATTCACTCTCCAGGGGCAATATAATCTACCAGCCCACAGACGTTTGGGATGTGGGAGGATGCCACAGCACCCAGAAGAAACCCACATGGTGACAGAAAGAACATTAGACTCCATACAGAAAGCACCGGAGGCCAGGATCGAACCCGCGTCTTCGGCGCTGTGAGGCAGCGGATCTACGAGGTGCGGGCAGGATGGTAGCGTAGCAGTTGGTCCAATGCTTTACACCACTAGCGAGCAGCAATCGGGGCTCGGTTCACACCACTGTCTAAAGAGTTTTCTGTTTTCTCCCCACGACTGTGTGGGTTTCCTCAGGGTGCTCGAGTTTCATCCCACAGTCCAAAGATGTTGTGGGTATACTATGCCGATGCTGGAAGAGTGGGGACACTTGCGGGCGGCCCCCGGCACAATCTTCGTTCGGTGTTGGTCGTTGATGCAAAATGACAGCATTTCACTACATTTCGATGTTTTGGTCCCCACGTGGCAAGTAAAGTGAATCTCTTTTTCGCTGCTGTGGGGCTGCGGTCAGGCGGTTAGAACGTGAGGGATGCGGCCTGAATTTCTTGCAGTCACCTGCAGTGGGGCGATAAATGGGAGGGGAAAATGCTGATGCTTTAAGGTCAGAATTGGACTGCTGGGAAGAGATGTGCTTTCAGGATCGAGACTGACAGGGTCTCGATGAAAGGTCTCGGCCCGAAAAGCTGATTGTTTACGCTTTTCAATAGATTCTGCCTGGCCTGCTGAGTTCCTCCAGCATTTTGTGCGTGTTTACTTGAGACTGATAGGTTTTGCAGACTACTGGAGTATCAAAGCATATGGGAGTTGGTCATTAAAGTGGACAAGCTTGGAGATCAAAACCATGAGAGATCCTGAAGATTCTGGAAATCCAGAACATCACATTATTGTATGTAATTAGTTTTGCTACAACAAGTGTATGGGACATTGGAAAAAAAAGTTGAATTTCCCCATGGGATGAATAAAGTATCTATCTATCTATCTATCTATCTATCTATCTATCTATCTATCTATCTATCACACACACAAAATGCTGGAGGAACTCAGCAGGTCAGGCAGCGTCTGTGGAGAGGAATAACGGCGTTTCTGGCCGAGACCCTGCATCAGAACTGGAAAGAAAGGGGGAAGAAAGAAAACGGTGGGGGGAGGGGAAGGCATACAATCCAGAAGGTGAGAGGTGGGTGGGGGAGAGGGGATGAAGTAGGGGAGTCTGGGTGAGCACATTGCCAAAGAGTCAGAGAGACACAGAGATCACAGAGGGGGAAAAGTCTGAGAAGCAGGATCAAAACAAAGGGTGAACTAACATGGCCTCTTTACAAAAGCTGAAGAAACTCAGCAAGTCAGGCAGTATCTATGGAGGAGAATAAACCATGAGTTTCGCAGTGTACTGCCACTGCAAAACAACAGATTTCACTCAGTAGCCACTCTATTAGGTACATCTGCTCATTAATGCAAATATCTAATCAGCCAATCATATGGCAGCAACTCAATGCATAAAAGCATGCAGACATGGTCAAGAGGTTCAGTTGTTGTTCAGACCAAACATTAGAACGGGGAAGAAATGTGATCTAAGTGACTTTGATTGTGGAAAGATTGTTGGTGCCAGACGGGGTGGTTTGAGTATCTCAGAAGCTACTGATCTCCTGGGATTTTCACTCACTACAGTCTCTAGAGTTTACGGAGAACGGTGTGAAAAGCTAAAAAATATCTAGTGAACGGCAGTCCTGCGGGCAAAAGCACCTCGTTGGTGAGGGAGGTCTGAGGAGAATGGCCGGACTGGTTCAAGCTGACAGGAAGGCGACAGTAACTCACAAAACCACACGTTACAGCAGTGGTGTGCAGAAGAGCATCTCTGAATGTACAACACGTCAAACCTTGAAGTGGATGCAGCAGAAGACCATGAACATATACTCAGTGGCCACATGTCTATTAGGTTCAGGAGGTAACCTGATAAGGTGGCCACTGAGTGTATGTCAGTGATGATGAACCTGATTCTCATTTTTGTTGTATCTCAGTACTCGTGACAATATTGGACCAATTGCCAAATGTGACTCCAGGGTCATGTGTGCGGTTGATTCAGTAAAGACCCAGCAAGGACGCTGAGGGATGATTCTTGCTCCTGCTGCTCAGATCCCAAAGAGCGAAGAACACTTTTTTAAAATCTGCAGGTGTCATCCAGTTTCTCAGTATCCAGTCTCGTTTTCCAGCAAATTCTTCCCCGTGGTGGAAACAAGCAAGGAATGATTGTGCAGTCATAAAAGCAGAGGTCTGTTGGGAATAGCTTGCGAATTCCAGGCTGTAGTGGGCTGTAGTTAATCGAGCACCACCACTCCATCCACCAAAAGCAGAATTTCCTGCCGGCCTATCATTTTAATTCCTATCCCTGTTCCTGTTCTGACGTGTCGGACAGCTTTTGCCATGTCAGGGTGGTGGAGCAATTCCACGTATTCCATCTGGGTAGCCTCCAAACTGATGGCATGAAGATTAAATTTTGCTTCCAGTATTTTTTTGCCTCTCCTTCTGTTCCCCATTCTTCTCCTCACTTGCCTATCACCTCCCCCGGTGCCCCTCCTCCTTCTGTTCTCCAATGGTCCACATTCCTTATTCTCCACCCCCCTGGCTTCACCCATCACCTTCTAGCTTGTACTTCTCCTCTTCCCCCTACCTTTTTATTCTGGTAACACAGACAAAATGCTGGAGGAACTCAGCAGGCCAGGCAGCATCTGTGGAGACGCGTATAATCAAGAGACAGTCAAGAGAGGCAGGGGGAGCAGACAGAGAGAGAAGAGCACCCTGTGGCCGTTCCCATCAAAAAATAAGTATACCGTTTTGGATACTGTTGGTGGGGATGACCTACCAGGAACAAGCTGCAGTGGTCCTGTCTCTGGCACTGAGGTTGGACCCGCGACTAGGAAGGGGAGGAGGGAAGAGAAGAGGTATTGATAGGGGATTCTATAGTCAGGGGGGCGGATAGGAGATTTTGTGGGGAAGATCGGGAGTCTTGGATGGTATGTTGCTTCCTGGTGCCGGGGTCCGAGACATCTCAGATCGGGTGCAGGTTATTCTCGAGAGGGAGGGCAAGAACCCAGATGTTGTGGTCCATGTAGGGACCAATGACGTGGGTAGGATGAGTGAGGGGGTCCTGCGTAGGGAGTTCAGGGAGTTAGGTGCGAAGCTGAAGAGCAGGACCTCCAGGGTAACAATCTCAGGATTGCTACCTGTGCCACGTGCGAGTGAGGCAAGGAACAGGAGGATTATAAAGATTAATACGTAGCTGAGAGGATGGTGTAGGAGGGAGGGCTTCAGGTTTGTAGATAATTGGGCCTTGTTCCAGGGAAGGTGGGATCTGTTCCGAAGGGACGGTTTACACCTGAACTGGAGCGGTACTAACGTTCTTGCAGGGAAGTTTGCTAGAGCTTCTTGAGGGGGTTTAAACTAAATTTGCAGGGGGCGGGGATCCAGAATGTGAGAGAGGATAGCGAGAGGAAGAATAAAGGACAGGTGGGGACTACATGGTTCCGGAATATTAAGTGTGTAGTAGAGGAAGGTGGGGCGGAACAAGTGATAAGGAGGACTCGTGTACAGAGGGATGGTCTGACGGAACATGGAGTTAAATGTGTTGCAAAAATAAGTAAATGTAGGAAGGACAACAATATTCTTGGGGCGTATAGCCCGATGGGAGTTCGGGGAGCTGGGTTAAGCACAATAGGCAGCGATTCAAACAGAGAGAGGAGAAAAGGGTTAAAAATTCTATATCTGAATGCACTAAGTGTCAGGAATAAGGCGGATGAGCTTGAAGCCCAGGTGCGAATGGGTAACTATGATGTTGTTGGGATAACGGAGACATGGCTGCAGGGAGATCAGACCTGGGAAATGAATGTACAAGGGTATACGTGCTATCGTAGGGACAGAAATGTGGGCAGAGGGGGTGGGGTGGCCCTGTTGGTGAGGAATGAGATTCAGTCCTTTGCAAGGGGGGACATAGGGTCAGGAGAAGTAGAGTCTGTGTGGATAGAACTGAGGAACAGTAAGGGCAAAAGGACCCAAATGGGTGTTGTCTACAGGCCACCAAACAGTAGCATGGATATTGGGTGCAAGTTGAATAGGGAGTCAACGTTGGCATGTGGCAAAGGTAATGTCGCAGTAGTTATGGGGGATTTCAACATGCAGGTGAACTGGGAGAATCAGGTTGGTGCTGGACCACAGGATAGGGAGTTTGTAGAGTGCCTACGGGATGCACTCTTGGAACAACTTGTACGAGAGCCGACCAGGGACAAGACTATTCTGGATTTAGTGTTATGTAATGAACAGGATTCGATAAGCGATGTCGCAGTAAAGGAGCCATTAGGAGGTAGTGATCACAATATGATAAGCTTTTATCTGCAATTTGAGAAGGATAAGGGCAGCTCGGAGGTGTCAGCGTTGCAGATGAACAGGGGAAACTATGGAGTCATGAGGGAGGAGCTGGCCAAAGTTGACTGGACGGATAGCCTAGCAGAAAAGACAGTGGAACAGCAATGGCAGGTATTCTTGGGAATAATGCACAAGGTGCAAAATCAGTTCATCCCCCAGAGAAGGAAGGATTCAAAGGGGGGAAAGGGGCCACAGTGGTTGACAAAGGAAGTCAGAGATTGCATAGCATTAAAAAAAAAGGAAATATGACAGAGCTAAGGTGAGTGGGAGGACAGATGATTGGGAAGTTTTTAAGGAACAACAGAACTTAACTAAAAAGACAATACGGGGAGAAAAAATGAGGTACGAACGCAAGCTAGCCAGGAATATAAAGGAAGATAGCAAAAGCTTTTTTAGATATGTGAAGAGAAAGAAGATAGTTAAGAACAATGTTGGGCCCTTGAAGAATGAATTGGGTGAAATTGTTATGGGAAACAGAGAAATGGCAGAAGAATTTAATGAGTACTTTAGATCTGTTTTCACTAAGGAAGACACAAGCAATCTCCCAGATGTATGGATGGGCCAAGGACATAGGGTAACAGAGGAAATGAAACAGATTGACATTCGGAAGGAAACGGTGATGAGAAGACTGATGGGACTGAAGGCTGACAAATCCCCAGGTCCAGATGGTCTGCACCCTAGGGTACTAAAGGAGGTGGCCCTGGAAATTGCGGATGCATTGGTAATCATTTTCCAATGTTCCTTAGATTCAGGATCAGTTCCTGAGGATTGGAGAATGGCTAATGTTATCCCACTTTTTAAGAAAGGAGGGAGGGAGAAAACAGAGAACTATTGACCTGTCAGCCTGACATCGGTGGTGGGAAAGATGCTAGAGTCCATTATTAAGGATGAAATAGTGGCATATCTAGATAGCAGTGATAGGATTGGGCTGAGCCAGCATGGATTTACCAAGGGTAAATCATGCTTGACTAATCTGTTGGAGTTTTTCGAGGATATAACCAGGAAGTTAGACGGGGGAGATCCAGTGGTTGTAGTGTACCTCGATTTTCAGAAGGCATTTGATAAGGTCCCACAAAGAAGATTGGTGGGTAAAATCAAAGCTCAGGGCATCGGGGGGAAGGCATTGACATGGATAGAAAACTGGTTGGCAGATAGAAAGCAAAGGGTAGCGGTGAATGGGTGTTTCTCGGAATGGCAGGTGGTGACTAGTGGGGTGCCACAGGGCTCGGTATTGGGACCACAGCTGTTTACCATTTACGTTAACGATTTGGATGAAGGCATAGAAAATAACATCAGCAAATTTGCTGATGATACTAAGCTGGGTGGCAGTGTGACATGTGATGAGGATGTTAGGAGAATTCAGGGTGACTTGGATAGGCTGGGTGAGTGGGCAGATACTTGGCAGATGGCATTTAATGTGAATAAGTGTGAGGTTATCCACTTTGGGAGTAAGAACAGGAAGGCAGATTATTATCTGAACAGTGTAGAGTTGGGTAAGGGAGAAATACAAAGAGATCTCGGAGTCCTTGTTCATCAGTCACTGAAGGTGAATGAGCAAGTGCAGCAGGCAGTGAAGAAGGCTAATGGAATGTTGGGCTTTATTACAAAGGGAATTGAGTACAAGAGCAAGGAAATCCTCTTGCATTTGTACAGAGCCCTGGTGAGACCACACCTGGAGTATTGTGTACAGTTTTGGTCTCCAGGGTTAAGGAAGGACATCCTGGCTGTAGAGGAAGTGCAGCGTAGATTCACGAGGTTAATTCCTGGGATGTCTGGACTGTCTTACGCAGAGAGGTTAGAGAGACTGGGCTTGTACACGCTGGAATTAAGGAGATTGAGAGGGGATCTGATTGAAACATATAAGATTATTAAGGGATTGGACAAGATAGAGGCAGGAAATATGTTCCAGATGCTGGGAGAGTCCAGTACCAGAGGGCATGGTTTGAGAATAAGGGGTAGGTCATTTAGGACAGAGTTAAGGAAAAACTTCTTCTCCCAGAGAGTTGTGGGGGTCTGGAATGCACTGCCTCGGAAGGTAGTAGAGGCCAATTCTCTGGATGCTTTCAAGAAGGAGCTAGATAGGTATCTTATGGATAGGGGAATCAAGGGATATGGGGACAAGGCAGGAACCGGGTATTGATAGGAATTGATCAGCCATGATCTCAAAATGGCGGTGCAGGCTTGAAGGGCCGAATGGTCTACTTCTGCACCTATTGTCTATTGTCATTGTTTCAGGCTGAGACCCTCCATAGATTCTACCCAGCCTGACAAGTTCCTCCAGCATTTTGTGTGTGTTGCTTGGATTTCCAACATCTGCAGATTTTCTCGTTGTTTTAATCCCCTCCAGTCCTGAAGAAGGGTCTCAGCCCAAAACATCAACAGCTTATTCATTTCCATCGAGGCTGCCTGACCTGGCCGAGTGTGAGTAGTCAGACCTGCCTCACTGAATCAGCCATCCAGAAAGAAATCGTTGTTCAGAGCAAAAGAATCTCTATTGTCTCCTCTCCCGATGTTAATATTCCACCAAGAGTAAAAAGGGAAAGATTTGCTTTATTTATTCGTTACGTACATCGAATCATTGAAATGCATCATTTGCATCGAGGATTGTGCTGGGGGCAGCCCACAAGTGTCTCCACAGTTCCAGCACCAACATAGCATGCCCACAACTTACTAACCCTAACCTGTACATCTTTGGAATGTGGGTATAAACTGGAGCACCCAGAGGAAATCCCCGCGGTCATGGGAAAACGTACAAACTTCTAACAGACAGCGGCAGGAATTGAACCTGGGTCACTGGTGCGATAATATTGTTATGCTAACCGCTACACTACCGTGTTGTCCATGTAGGCAACCAGTATAAATATATCACTATTTCTGTAATTAATTTTTATATCCTATTAGAAAATAATTATCAAAAAGTTAAGTAGACTGAATTTTATTTCTTGTCTGTGCTATTTCAATCACACCAGGCTAAATAACGCGGATGCAAATTTGTGCTCAGCGTAACTCCTTACGTGATTGTCCGCTACAAATCACTTCAAGGTACAGTAACTCGAAGTGCATTCTGGCTGCTGAGGAAGCAGAGCAGTCGGTTTGGTCGCAGCAAGCTCCCACAGCCAAGTGGACTGAAGTTGCAAGTGTGGACTTGAACCCCAACTCTTCGCCTCCACTGAGGCGCAGCTGGCGAACGAACTAACATCAAACACACTTCACGGTTCCCTATCGAATCCCGAGGAGGAGAGTGGGAGTGTAATCTGAGTAATCACGGTTATTACATAAACACACCTGTAATCTGCTGTTCTTTGTACTTGGTGTGTGTAGCAAACGTTTGTTGAAACCGTAAATACTAGTCCACAAACAGAAGAATATGTCCTTGAGGGCTCAGGAATGTCTGGGACCAGACAGACTGCCAGTAGAAGATTAAAGATGATCTGTATTTGTTACATGTACATTGAAACATACGGTGAAACACATTGTTTGCGTCAACAACCAACACAGATCAGTCGGGGCAGCCCTTCCAACGCGACCGTAGCGTGCCCATAACTGACTCACACTAACCCAGGCACCTTTGGAACGTGGGAGAAAAATTTGTTTAAACTTGTTCATTACCGGCAAATCTTCCTCATCTACAAGTGTCTTTGCCTTCTTTATATGAGAAGACTTTTTTTATTCTTAAAATTTACATTTAAAGATGCATCTCTTGGTCAACGAGCCTGTGCCGCCCAATTACACCCATGTGAGCAATTAACCTACTAACCCGTACATCCTCGGAATGTGGGATGGAACTGGAGCTCCCAAAGCAAACCCACAGGAAACCCTGAAACCCTGAGCGCCAGCAGGAAGCCCACACTGTCACAGGGAGAACATACAAACTCCTTACAGACAGGGGCGAGGATTGAACCCTTGTCACTGGCACTGTGATAGTGTGATGCTAGCCGCTAGCCACTATGCTACTGTGCCGCCTCCACGATGGAGCAGTGGTAAGCGTAACGCTAGCACAGAACCAGCAATTAACAGTGATTAAAAATCTAAAAGACGTTTCTTTGACAATGCAGCATTCCAATATCAAAGTTCAGCCCTTAAAGTGAATTTATTATCGAAGTATGTATATGTCACCATATACCACCCTGAGATTCATTTTCCTGTGGGCATTCACAGAAGGCAAAAAAATACAATAGAATCAATGAGTAAGAACATACAAATACTGACAACCAACATGCAAAAGAAGACAAGGTGGGCAAGTACAAAAATAACAAACAAAGAACAAATAAATAAATAAATAAATAAATAAATAGATAGATAGATAGATAGATAGATAGATAGATAGATAGATAGATAGATAGATACTGAGAACCTGAGTTCTAGAGTCATTGAAAGTCATCCCATAGGCTGTGGAATCATTTCAGTATTGGAGTGAGTGAAGTTATCCACGTTGGTTGAGAAACCAACAGGCCCTTGAATAAAATGGGATAAATTCACTCTTCACTTGATCCATCACTGAAATGTTCCCACAACCTATGGACTCACTTTCAATGACTCTTCCTTTCATGTTCTCGACATTTATTGCTTATTTATATTATTGTTTCTTCTTTTTGAATTTGCACAGTTTGTTGTTTTCTGCACTCTAATTGATCGCCCTACTTGTGTGGTTTTCATTGACTCTCTTGTGGTTATTATTGTGCAGATTTGTTGAGAATGCTCACAAGAAAACGAATCTCAGAGTTGTATATGGTGACATATTTGTACTTTGAACTTTGAGTCAAATAACTGTTCCTGAACCCGGTGATGTGGGACATAAGGCTCCTGTACCTCGTTCCTGATGCCATCAGCGAGAAGAGAGCATGGCCTGGATGGTAGAAGGCCTTGATGATGGATGCTGCTTTCTTGTTTGTGTATTTATCTATTTAGTGATACAGCGCAGAGCAGGCCTCCAAGCCTTCGAGCCACACCACCCCAGCAAACCCCCGACAAACCCAATTAACCCTAATCTAATCACGGGAGTACTTCTGATGATCATCATCCTACCCAATACAACTTTAGTCAATGGGAGTCAGAGGACCTGGAGAAAACCCACAATTCCACGGGGAGGATGTACAGGGACTTCTCACAGAGGGCACCAGAATTGAAGTCTGAAATCTCGACTGCCCCGAGCTGTAACAGCGTCACGCTAAGCGCCACGATACCATGGCGCCCATGTGGCAGTGCTCATTGTAGATGCACTGGGGAGGGCTTTGCTTGTGATGAACTGGGCATGAGTTTTTGCACTTAAGGTTAATTCAGTCCAATCCTGTCATCATTTCCGACAGAAATCCCTGGATTTATAATCAGGGAAGGTCATGAATCATTTCTTGTTGCAATTGATACTTGCAGCCGACAGCGTATATACAGCTACACAACCACAGGTGTGCATAGAATAAACCTATACACACTGGGAATATCCTATTAACCTGGCATAAATAGATCCTGCAGTACTCCTATGCAGATACTGTGGATTCAAAAATTATTTAAAAGATGCGCCTTAAAAAAAGAACAAGATTCAGTTAACTACAACTCAGTGCAGTTAGGAATGAGCAATAAATGTTTATCTTTTAATTTATTGAGATACAGCCCTTCTGGCCCTTTGAGACATACCGCCCAGCAATCCCCCAATTTAATCCTTGTCTTATCACGGGACAATTAATAATGACTGGTTAACCTACCGAGCAGAACATCTTTTAGACTGTGGGGGGAAACTGGAGCACCAGGAGGAAACTCACTCGGCCACGGGGAGAATGTACAAACTCCTTACAGCCAGTGGCGGGAATTGAACCTGGGTTGTCGCCAGTACCGTTAAGCGTTGTGCTAACCACGACGCTACGCTGCCGGCTCAACAAGCCACGCACGTGCATTCTGTAAATGAATAAATAACATGCTACCTCCTTCGTCATAGAGTCCCAGAGTGCCACAGCATAGAAACAGGCCCTTCTGCCCATTTAGTTCGTGCTGACCGCTTTTCTACTGTAACCCTCAGGTTCTGTCAGCTGCGTAAGTCTTGGGAAAATGATCTCTGGTCCCGCCAAACGGTGAGATTGAGAGGCTAGTCTACCCCCAAAACCCCTGTTTGTGTGGATGCTGCGTGACTTGTAACGCTGCTACAAATCAGTACCATGAAATAGCAGACAGTATACCACACACAATTGAATGATTTAGCTTTATAATACTTACTGTGACTACAGGGTTAGTGAAGAAAAAGCAGAAGGAAGAAAAGGGCCCATTTCAATGAAACGGACTAACGTGCACAAGTTGGTCCTCCTGGTTTCCCCTTATCTCCCGGCCTTCGTCGGATCGTGGTTCTGCTCCGGCATCTTCTCTCTTCACCCCCTGCCGAACAAAAGACCCAGATCACACTGGTGTCAGACACACGGGATGGAAACACCCTCCCGTCAATGGACGGCTGACATTCCAAAGCACCGGTTCTCTCTAACCATAACCCTTTTATCTCGTGTTCACCTTTCACCCTCGCCCTTTGTAGGAGAATGACCCTGACGACTTGACTTCCTCTAAGTTTGTACGTCAGTCTGGACAAAGATTACGCTCTTGGGATGGCAGGTTACAGCTTTGAAATCACTGAGGCGAGGCTAACAGTCAAAATAGTCTGAGAGATCTAATTTATTTATTTATTTAGCAATACAGTGTCGATTAGGCCCTTCCGGCCCTTTGAACCATGTTGGACAGCAACCCCTGACAACCCCGATTTAAACTATGGGACAATTTACAATGACCATTTAACCTACTTGGTGTCTTTGGACTGTGGGAGGAAACCAGAGCACCCAGGGAAAACCCAGCACATTCCACGGGAGGACGTACAGAGACTCCTTACGGAGGACACTGGGATCGGACTCTGTACTCTGACACCAAGAGCTGTAATAGCGTCGCGCTAACCATCGCGCTAACTGTGGCGCTAACCATGGCGCTAACCGTGGCGCCCCTATGAGCTGCCTTGTGCTTTAACATGGCTATTTCACATCCAGCGCAGTTGGGTTCATCTGCGCATGTGGTTCGAGGCCCTTCTGGAAGGTTACCCCTCTCTGAAGAACAGTAAAAGGTGGAAATATTTCAGTTACGTAACGGAGAGGAACCTTCGAAGTCAAAGTCGAGTTTATTGTCATCGACACGTCCATGTGAACACAGGTGCAATGAAAATCATCCATGCAGCGACATCAGAGGCATCCTCTACGCAACATTCACACACCAATATATATATAAATTTAAACATAAATTGTTGGCAATTATTGCAAGAAAGAACACAATTAAAACACAAAGTGGCTAAAATAGATCTAGTGTCGCTATACTGAGGTAGTGATAAAGGTCGTGCAGGTTTGTTCATGAACTGAATAGTTAAGGGAAGTAGCTGTTCTTGAACCTGGTGGTGTAGGACTTCAAACCTCTGTACCTCCAACCTGATGGTATCTACAGGAAGATGGCAAGGCCTCGATTTGAGAATCTTTGATGAAAGATTTTACCTTTATAGATTCAGCACTGGAGCTGCGTTTAGCCACAGGGACTAAAGCAGAAGGTAGTACCCATTGGCTAAAAATGGTTCTAAAGATGAGTAGTGGAGAGTGTATTGATTGGCTGTATCACAGCCTGGTATGGAAACACCAATGCCCTTGAACAGAAAATCCTTCAGAGGGTCCATCACGAGTAAAGCCCTCCCCACTATTAACCACATCTACTTGAAACGCTGGTGCAGGAAAACAGCATCCATCAACAGGGACCCCCACCACCCAGGACGTGCTGTCTTCTTGCTGCTGCCATCAGGAAGGAGGTACAGAAACCTCGGGACCCACATCACCAGGTCCAGGAACAGTTATTACCCCTCAACCACCAGGCTTTTAAGCCAAAGAGGATAACTTCACTTGACCCATCACTGAAATGTCTCCACAACCTATGGACTCACTTGCAAGGACTCTTCCTTATTGCTTATTTATTATTATCATTCCTTTTTTGTTTGTATTTATTTGAACAGTTTGTTGCGTTTTGCTTTCTGGTTGAACGCCCAGTTGGTGTGGTCTTTCATTGATTCTAATATGGTTATTATTTCATTAAGGATTTATTGAGCATGCTCACAAAAAATGAATCTTAAGGGTTGTATATGGTGATATACTTGTCATCCTTTGATGATAAATTTACTTTGAAGAAAATGAGTTGCACCTGGGTTTATGGTCATTGAAGGTGACGCGTTGTTACCTGTCTATCCTTGCTAAGGGTGAACGCACTTAGTCTTTTTCCCAGAAAAAGGGAACTGAAAACTAGAGGGCATGGGTTCAGGGTGAGAGGTGGTAGATTGAAGAGACACCTGAGGGGCAACTTCTTAACACATTGGGTGCCAGAGAAGGTGGTTCTGGCCAGTACAATTACAACATTGGAAAGGCATCGATAAGTCAATGGATAGGAGGCATTTAGAGATCTGGTCCAAGCAGAATCAGCTTTAATCTCTCTGACACACGTTGTGAAATCTGTTGTTTTGTGCCAGCGGTTTTGCAACACTTCATGAAGAGCGAAGGACGTGACGAGACACAGGAGAAGTCACGGTCATCCACTGCAACCAAGTTTCTGACGACTCCTCGTACCACCAGACACTGACTTCCGAGGCTGAGTGAGTGGACCTGCCCCAGTACAACGGCTTTTCCGCTTTAAAAACTTTCCCGGAGAGGACGGACAACCAGCACAGTGCAATACATAAAATGTACTATATAGCACAAGAGGGAATGTGTATTAACAAATATGTAAGCAATGCAAAGAGAGAATAAAAATAGTGAGGGTAGTGTTCATGGGTTCGCTGTCTTTCAGAGATCTGATGATGGAGGGGAATGTTAAAATGTTAAGTTGAGAAGTGGGAACACTCAATGGGGAAATAGGACTAGTTTGCTCCTCTTCACTAGTGCCAAGAGGAGACCAGCCTCAAGATGGAGGAGCAACACCTTATATTCCGTCTGGGTACCCTAACAACCTGATGGCATGAACATCGATTTCTCCTTCCAGCAAACAAATTTCCCCCTCTCCTCCTTCCTTTATTCCCCACTTGAACCTTCTCACCTATTACTACCCCACGGGCCCTCTCCTCCTTCCCTTTCCCCTGTTGTCCACTCTCCTCTCCTATCAGATTCTTTCTTCTCCAGCCCTTGACCTTTCCCACCCACCTGGCTTCACCTATCACCTTCCAGCTATCCTCCTTCTCCTCCCCCCCCCCCCACCTTTTTATTCTGGTGTCCTGTCCCTTCCTTTGCATTCCCGAAGAAGGGTCTCAGCCTGCAATGTCTTCTGTTTATTCCTCTCCATAGATGCTGCCTGACCTCCAGCATTTTGTGTGTGTGTGTCAATAGGACTAGTTTGATGGGCACCTTGATTGGTATGACGAAGTTGGGCCAAAGAGCCTGCTTCTATCTGTATTACCCAATAGCAGTGATTCCCAACCTGGAGCCCACAGACCTCTCGGTTAATGGTGGGGTCTATGGCATTAAAAAGTTTGGGAACCCCTGCTCTACAGTAAATTTCCTGGAGCAGCATCATGTCAGAGGTTATAAATACCTATTCCTTTGTCACGGTCCTTCTGCTGTACAGCAATGCCAATGAAAAATGTACTTTTACCTCCGCTGCTCGTCGTTAATATGTCAGCTGAAAGTGCCTAAATATTGCTTTCACCTTGAAGAAACCGTCATCCATGTTAATGTCGTGTGGTGGAGGTAAGGTTTAAAAAAAGTAACAAGTTGCTATTGTTGGCATCAGCTTAAGGTCCAAGTTCCAAATGTAGGCAAAGAGAGCCCAGAGGCTTCATCACAATGAAGGACTCAGATGATATCATTAATCATGAGTGTTGAGTCAGGAAGGTTTAATAATGCAATTTGACCCTGAGGTCCTGTATCCAGTGATGTTCCTGATTATTTGGTGTCTGGCTGTGCTGTCTGCCAAGCTTAATTGCATTTAAACATTCTAACAAAAGAAATTTGATATTCGGGGGTTTATTGATTTTAACTATTGGTTTAAGAACGTGCAGAAAAGCCTGTGTTGGGTGCGTCGAGCAGCGTTAAGAATCAAACAAGGAAGCGGCCAGAGTTCTACACCTGCCCATTCACCTCTTCCCTCACCTCCACTCAGGACCCCAAGCAGTCCTTCCAGATGAGGTAATACTTCACCTGCGTGTGTCCGGTGCTCCTGATGTGGCCTCCTCTACATCGGTGAGACACATAGTAAATTCAGGGGCCACTTCTTCGAGCACCGATTCCTAATCCGCCAAACGCAGAACTTCCCATTCCCTTTCTCTTTCCAACGTTGGTCCGTGGCCTCCTCTTGTGCCAAGATGAAGCCACCCTCAGGGTGGAAGAGCAACACTTTATATTCCTACTGGGTACCCTCCAACATGATGGCGTGAATATCAATTTCTCCTGTGAAATTTTCCCTCCCGCTCCCCTCTTCTTCTATTCGGGATCATTCGGGAGGCAGAGGCAGAGATAGATAAGAGTTATCGGGAGGCAGTCACACCGAAAAGACAGGAGGTAGGCAAATGGGTGACAGTCAAGAGCGGCAGGGGGAGCAGACAGAGAGAGAAGAGCACCCCTGTGGCCGTTCCCATCAACAATAAGTATACCGTTTTGGATACTGTTGGTGGGGATGACCTACCAGGAACAAGCTGCAGTGGTCCTGTCTCTGGCACTGAGGTTGGACCCGCGACTAGGAAGGGGAGGAGGGAAGAGAAGAGAGCGGTATTGATAGGGGATTCTATAGTCAGGGGGGCGGATAGGAGATTTTGTGGGGAAGATCGGAAGTCTCGGATGGTATGTTGCTTCCCTGGTGCCGGGGTCCGGGACATCTCAGATCGGGTGCAGGTTATTCTCGAGAGGGAGGGCAAGAATCCAGATGTTGTGGTCCATGTAGGGACCAATGACGTGGGTAGGATGAGTGAGGGGGTCCTGCGTAGGGAGTTCAGGGAGTTAGATGCGAAGCTGAAGAGCAGGACCTCCAGGGTAACAATCTCAGGATTGCTACCTGTGCCACGTGCGAGTGAGGCAAGGAACAGGAGGATTATAAAGATTAATACGTGGCTGAGAGGATGGTGCAGGAGGGAGGGCTTCAGGTTTGTAGATAATTGGGCCTTGTTCCAGGGAAGGTGGGATCTGTTCCGAAGGGATGGTTTACACCTGAACTGGAGCGGTACTAACATTCTTGCAGGGAAGTTTGCTAGAGCTTCTTGGGGGGGGGTTTAAACTAAATTTGCAGGGGGCGGGGATCCAGAATATGAGAGAGGATAGCGAGAGGAAGAATAAAGGACAGGTGGGGACTACATGGTTCCAGAATATTAAGTGTGTAGTAGAGGAAGGTGGGGCGGAACAAGTGATAAGGAGGACTCGTGTACAGAGGGATGGTCTGACGGAACATGGAGTTAAATGTGTTGAAAGAATAAGTAAATGTAGGAAGGACAACAAAATTCTAGGGGCGAATAGCCCGATGGGAGTTCGGGGAGCTGGGTTAAGCACAATAGGCAGCGATTCAAACAGAGAGAGGAGAAATGGGTTAAAAATTCTATATCTGAATGCACGAAGTGTCAGGAATAAGGCGGATGAGCTTGAAGCCCAGGTGCGAATGGATAACTATGATGTTGTTGGGATAACGGAGACATGGCTGCAGGGAGATCAGACCTGGGAAATGAATGTACAAGGGTATACGTGCTATCATAGGGACAGAAATGTGGGCAGAGGGGGTGGGGTGGCTGATGCACCATCAATAACTCACTCTGCTACGTAAAAGCGAGGTATCGGCTTTTATTGACTGGAAGAAGGAACAAGCAGTGAGTGACCACCATACTACATCCTGGAGACTGAGAGGCCGGGCTCAGACCTCCATCACCTTTATACAGGGGTCTGTGGGAGGAGCCACAGGAGCAGTCATCAGGGGCGTGTCCAGACAGGTATATGTAGTTCACCACAGTGGCCCTGTTGGTGAGGAATGAGATTCAGTCCTTTGCAAGGGGGGACATAGGGTCAGGAGAAGTAGAGTCTGTGTGGATAGAACTGAGGAACAGTAAGGGCAAAAGGACCCAAATGGGTGTTGTCTACAGGCCACCAAACAGTAGCATGGATATTGGGTGCAAGTTGAATAGGGAGTTAACATTGGCATGTGGCAAAGGTAATGTCGCAGTAGTTATGGGGGATTTCAACATGCAGGTGAACTGGGAGAATCAGGTTGGTGCTGGACCACAGGATAGGGAGTTTGTAGAGTGCCTACGGGATGCATTCTTGGAACAACTTGTACGAGAGCCGACCAGGGACAAGACTATTCTGGATTTAGTGTTATGTAATGAACAGGATTTGATAAGTGATGTCGCAGTAAAGGAGCCATTAGGAGGTAGAGATCACAATATGATAAGCTTTTATCTGAAATTTGAGAAGGATAAGGGCAGCTCGGAGGTGTCAGTGTTGCAGATGAACAGGGGAAACTATGGAGCCATGAGGGAGGAGCTGGCCAAAGTTGACTGGACGGATAGCCTAGCAGAAAAGACAGTGGAACAGCAATGGCAGGTATTCTTGGGAATAATGCACAAGGTGCAAAATCAGTTCATCCCCCAGAGAAGGAAGGATTCAAAGGGGGGAAAGGGGCCTCAGTGGTTGACAAAGGAAGTCAGAGACTGCATAGCATTAAAAAAAAGGAAATATGACAGAGCTAAGGTGAGTGGGAGGACAGATGATTGGGAAGTTTTTAAGGAACAACAGAACTTAACTAAGAAGACAATACGGGGAGAAAAAATGAGGTACGAACGCAAGCTAGCCAGGAATATAAAGGAAGATAGCAAAAGCTTTTTTAGGTATGTGAAGAGAAAGAAGATAGTTAAGAACAATGTTGGGCCCTTGAAGAATGAATTGGGTGAAATTGTTATGGGAAACAGAGAAATGGCAGAAGAATTTAATGAGTACTTTAGATCTGTTTTCACTAAGGAAGACACAAGCAATCTCCCAGATGTATGGATGGGCCAAGGACATAGGGTAACAGAGGAAATGAAACAGATTGACAGTCAGAAGGAAACGGTGATGAGAAGACTGATGGGACTGAAGGCTGACAAATCCCCAGGTCCAGATGGTCTGCACCCTAGGGTACTAAAGGAGGTGGCCCTGGAAATTGCGGATGCATTGGTAATCATTTTCCAATGTTCCTTAGATTCAGGATCATTTCCTGAGGATTGGAGAATGGCTAATGTTATCCCACTTTTTAAGAAAGGAGGGAGGGAGAAAACAGAGAACTATCGACCTGTCAGCCTGACATCGGTGGTGAGAAAGATGCTAGAGTCCATTATTAAGGATGAAATAGTGGCATACCTAGATAGCAGTGATAGGATTGGGCCGAGCCAGCATGGATTTACCAAGGGTAAATCATGCTTGACTAATCTGTTGGAGTTTTTCGAGGATGTAACCAGGAAGTTAGACGGGGGAGATCCAGTGGATGTCGTGTACCTCGATTTTCAGAAGGCATTTGATAAGGTCCCACAAAGAAGATTGGTGGGTAAAATCAAAGCTCAGGGCATCGGGGGGAAGGCATTGACATGGATAGAAAACTGGTTGGCAGATAGAAAGCAAAGGGTAGCGGTGAATGGGTGTTTCTCGGAATGGCAGGTGGTGACTAGTGGGGTGCCACAGGGCTCGGTATTGGGACCACAGCTGTTTACCATTTACGTTAACGATTTGGATGAAGGCATAGAAAATAACATCAGCAAATTTGCTGATGATACTAAGCTGGGTGGCAGTGTGACATGTGATGAGGATGTTAGGAAAATTCAGGGTGACTTGGATAGGCTGGGTGAGTGGGCAGATACTTGGCAGATGTCGTTTAATGTGAATAAGTGTGAGGTTATCCACTTTGGGAGTAAGAACAGGAAGGCAGATTATTATCTGAACGGTATAGAGTTGGGTAAGGGAGTAATACAAAGAGATCTCGGAGTCCTTGTTCATCAGTCACTGAAGGTGAATGAGCAAGTGCAGCAGGCAGTGAAGAAGGCTAATGGAATGTTGGCCTTTGTTACAAAGGGAATTGAGTACAAGAGCAAGGAAATCCTCTTGCATTTGTACAGAGCCCTGGTGAGACCACACCTGGAGTATTGTGTACAGTTTTGGTCTCCAGGGTTAAGGAAGGACATCCTGGCTGTAGAGGAAGTGCAGCGTAGATTCACGAGGTTAATTCCTGGGATGTCTGGACTGTCTTACGCAGAGAGGTTAGAGAGACTGGGCTTGTACACGCTGCAATTAAGGAGATTGAGAGGGGATCTGATTGAAACATATAAGATTATTAAGGGATTGGACAAGATAGAGGCAGGAAATATGTTCCAGATGCTGGGAGAGTCCAGTACCAGAGGGCATGGTTTGAGAATAAGGGGTAAGTCATTTAGGACAGAGTTAAGGAAAAACTTCTTCTCCCAGAGAGTTGTGGGGGTCTGGAATGCACTGCCTCGGAAGGTAGTGGAGGCCAATTCTCTGGATGCTTTCAAGAAGGAGCTAGATAGGTATCTTATGGATAGGGGAATCAAGGGATATGGAGACAAGGCAGGAACCGGGTATTGATAGGAATTGATCAGCCATGATCTCAAAATGGTGGTGCAGGCTCGAAGGGCCGAATGGTCTACTTCTGCACCTATTGTCTATTGTCTATTGTCTATTCCCCACTCTGGCTGCTTACCTCTTCCCTTCACCTCCTCCAGGTGCCTCTCCTCCTTCCCTGTCTCCCATGGTCCACTCTCCTCTCCTATCAGATTCCTTCATCTCCAGTCTTAACCTTTCCAACTTCACCCATCGCCTTCTGGCTGGCCTTCTTCCCCTCCCCCCACCTTTTAATTCTGGCATCTTCACCCTTCGTTTCCAATCCGGAAGAAGTGTCTCAACCCAAAACGGCAACTGTTTGTTCATTTCCATGGATGCTGCCTGAGCTGCTGAGTTCCTCCTGCATTTTGTGTGTGTTGATTAGGAAGCAAAGTTGGGAAATAGAGCGAGGATGCGGTCAGGAAATGTCGGTACAGAGTTCACATATTCTTTCTCTGACCACGTTCCACACTGTTCCCTCCGGGTGTTCCATTTTCCTCTCGTGCTCCATCAGGCACTAGCCTCCCAGCACTGAGCACATCTTCAAAAGATGATGCCAGAAATAGGCAGCATCCATCCCTGTCACCCAGGACATGCCCTCTTCTCATTGCTACCATCAGGTAGGAGGTACAGGAGCCTGAAGACACACACTCAATGAATCAGGAACAGCTTCTTCCCCTCTGCCATCAGATCTCTAAATGGACATTGAACCCATGAACATTAGCTCACTAATTTTTTTTCCCTATTTTTTTTGCTCACCTATTGCATTACAGACAGACATACTTTATTGATCCCGAGGGAAATTGGGTTTCGTTACAGCCACACCAACCAAGAATAGTGAAGAAATATAGCAATATAAAACCATAAATAATTAAATAAAAATAAGTTAATCATGAGGGTGTCTGACACTCCGAGGGAGGAGTTGTAAAGTTTGATGGCCACAGGTAGGAATGACTTCCTATGACGCTCAGTGTTGCATCTCGGTGGAATGAGTCTCTGGCTGAATGTACTCCTGTGCCTAACCAGTACATTATGGAGTGGATGGGAGACATTGTCCAAGATAGCATGCAACTTGGACAGCATCCTCTTTTCAGACACCACCACCGTCAGAGAGTCCAGTTCCACCCCCACAACATCACTGGCCTTACGAATGAGTTTGTTGATTCTGTCGGTGTCTGCTACCCTCAGCCTGCTGCCCCAGCACACAACAGCCAACATGATAGCACTGGCCACCACAGCCTCGTAGAACCTCCTCAGCATCGTCCGGCAGATGTTAAAGGACCTCAGTCTCCTCAGGAAATAGAGAGACGGCTCTGATCCTTCTTGTAGACAGCCTCAGTGTTCTTTGAACAGTCCAGTTTATTGTCCATTTGTATCCCCAGGTATTTGTAATCCTCCACCATGTCCACATTGACCCCTTGGATGGAAACAGGGGTCACTTATCAAACAGGATTACTTAACAAATTTGAATTTGTATGTTTATATATTTCTTGTGTATTGCAATGCACTTCAGCCACAAAACAACAAATTTCACGCCATATGCCAGCGATATAGAGTCATAGAGTTGTAGAAAATTACAGAACTGAAATAGGCCCTTCGGCCCATCTAGTCTGTGCACTCCCACTGACCTGCACCCTGATCATAGCCCTCTCTCCATACCCCTTCCATCCATGTACCTAGCGAGACTTCCCTTAAACCTGATTCTGATTCCCAAATGTATATGTGAAAGTGCCTCCTCTTCGGTTGTCCATCGGATTCCAATGACGACATCCACTCCTTTAAGCACCTACCACAGTGCTCAAGGACAGCTTCTATCCCACAGTTACCAAACTGTTGGATGGACCTCTTGATAAGAAGGGCTCCCGGCCTCACAATCTACCTCGTTATGATCTCAAAATCAAAGGAAATTTATATTCCAAGTACGTATGCGTTACCATATACTACCTTGAGATCCAGTTTCTTGCAGATTATAATCTTGCAGGATTATAAAGAAATACAATTAAATTTATGGAAAGTATATGGAGGAATTTAAGGTTGAGGGTTATATGGGAGGCAGGGTTTAAGGGTCGGCACAACATAGTGGGCTGAAAGGCCTGTACTGTGCTGTATTGTTCTATGTTCTATATGAAAACATATATATATATCAACAAAGATTTACAAATAACCTGATGAAGAGTGTCAGCCCAAAACGTCGACTCTTTATTCCTCTCCATAGATGCTGCCTGACTTGCTGAGTTCTTCCAGCATTTTGTGCAAATGTTTAAAAAATAGAGCGTAGGTATCTTGCACTCCATTGTTCACCTACCCTAAGCTTTTTTTGTAGCTTTCAGACTTCAAAGGTTCAAATTAAAGATTAAAAATTAAAGAAATGCTTTGTTTGTCAGAAGTTCATCGAAACATTAAATCACGCAGTGAACACATCGTTTTGCGTCAACACCAAACGCAGTTTGGGGATTGTGCGGTGGGGCAGCCCACAAGTGTGGTCAGACTTCCTGCATCAACATAGCATGTCCACAGCTTACTGACCTTAACCCGTACGTCTTTGGAATGTGGGTGAATACCAGGGCACCTGCCGGAAACCCACGTGGTCACAGGAAGGATGTACAGACTCCTTACAGACAGTGGCAAGAATTTATTCTGCACTGTTATTGTTTTGCCTCGTTCCACCTCAAAGCACTGTGGAAGGATTTGGGTGGCGGGATGGAGGTACCTTTTTGCCAACTGAGGTGTGAGGCGCTCCTTTTCATCGCTAGCCTGCAGGTCGCCTATGGGCAAGATGTAGCACCTGCTTAGCCCCCAAATCAGGGTCACGAGAAGCCATTGGAGCAGCTGGTGGATATCACAAGTCCTGGTTATGTGACCACTGTCACCAGGCAGACAATCTCTGAAGGGTATTGATAATGGCTGGGGTAACCCCTCTTGTAAAGACACTGTCCAGAAGAAGACAATGGCAGACCACTTCTGCAGAAACATCTGCCAATAATTGTATAACTGTATGCAATAATCCAGATGTGGCCTAACCAGTTTCATAAAGTTACAACATAACCTCCTGACTTTTGAACTCAATGCCTCGACTAATAAAAGCAAGCATTTCGTAAGCTTTCTTAACCACCTTATCGACCTGTCGAGGAGCTATGACCTTGATTGTTCAAAGGAGTGCTGGCTGCCTGGAATGTGCTGCTAGGATTGGTGGTAAATTCGATAGAGGCTTTCTACATCTTTTAGAAGAAAACACAATAAGAACAATAAAAAAAAACAGTGATCATAGTCTTGCTAAACTGATATCATTGTTATGGAACTTTTCTGTAAGTGTAGCGCTTTATAGTGACAGTGATCAGGATTCACTTCCTAACACTGCCAGTAAGGAGTTTCTACATTCTCCACTTGACCACATGGGATTTCTCCGGCTGCCCAGGTTTCCTCCCCCATTCCAAAGAAACACAGCATTGTGCAAAAGTCTTAGGCACATATATACCTGTATGCCGTAAATCTACGGAGCCCAAGATTTTTGCACAGTATTCGTTAACGTAGAGCAGAGAGTGAGTTTGTAAATCTGGCGGGAGCAAAGGATGTTGGGAATGGCGAGGGTGGAGTGCCACAGGAGGGGTGTGGGGCAGGTGGCAGAGAAGGAGTGCCAAGGGTGGGGGGTTGGCGTGGGTGCAGACACACCCAGCCCTGAGACACCAGGCAAGGTGATTTGATTCCAAATAGCTGCTTTACTGATCATTACACAATGTCTCTCTGATGCTTCCTGCTCCCTCCCCTCTCCCTTCCCCTTTCCTCATCCATAATTTCCCTCTCCCTAAACCCTTCCCACTCTCATTCCTCCAACATAGAGCAGAATAGGGTTTATATATCAGAATCCGGTTTGTCAGCACTCACATATGTCATGACTACATGTTTATGGATTTCCAAGCAGCTTTTGATGATTTATTTATTTACTTACTTATTGAGATACAGTGCGGAAAACACCCTTCCAAATCTTTGAGCCACACTGCCCAGCATGCCTAATCCTAGCCTAATTATGGGACAATTTACAATGACCGGTTAACCTACCAGCTGGTACATGTTTGGACCGTGGGAGGAAACCGGAGCACCCGGAGGAAACCCACGCAGTCACAGGGAGAACGTACAAGCTCCAGACAGCAGCGGGAATTGAACCTGGATCACTGGTACTGTAAAGAGTTGTGCTAGCCGCTAGGCTGCTGCCCCCAAATCCCAACAGATGAAAGGGTTGCTGGCTGCATCACTGTGAAATTTGAAGTTTCCACCCATCCTCATAACTGTCGGAATGGAGCTGGAGGTGTGAATCCTCCCACAGCACCGCTTTGTGGAGCAGTCTTTCTTTTCTTTTCCATGTGGCTGGGGTCCTGTCGGAGTCCGTGATCCACATCCGCAGCTCATATCGTGGTTCTGCTTTGTGTTTAGGTTGCAGGGGTAACGTTGAGCTTGCCCTTGCCTTTTGCTTTAATTCCCCAGTCTACGCTGACTCTAACCAGTCTGTTTGTGGCCTCCAGCACCAATGTACGTAACCTCAGTGGCCACACCTGCTCATTAACACAACTATCTAATCAGCCAATCGTGTGGCAGCGACTCAATGTATAAAAGCACGCGGACATGGTCAAAAGGCTCAGTTGTTGTTAAAACCAAACATCAGACTGGGGAAGAAATGTGATCCAAGTGAAAGAGGATGTAATACTTCCCTGGCATATATGACGAATAAACTCTTCTCGGGCTTCCAGCCGGGTTTAGATTCAGGTATCGATTATAACCGACGTTTTGATGACAAACTTTACCATCTTCATTGCTGAATGATTGTTGGTGCCAGATGGGGTGGTCTGAGTATCTGAGATACTGCTGCTCTCCTGGGATTTCCACACACTACCCTCTCCAGAGTTTCCAGAGAATGGTGTGAAAAACAAAGAACATCCAGTGATTGGCAGTTCTCTGGGCAGAAATGCCTTGTTAGTGAGAGAGGTCAGGGGAAAATGGCCAGACTGGTTCAAGCTGACAGGAAACGACAATAACTCAAATAATCATGCGTTACAATGGTGGTGTGGAGAAGAGCATCCCTGAATGCACAACATGTAAAGTGGACAGGCTACAGCAAAGAAGTTACCTAATTAAAGTGGCTACTGATGTCGACTGCGAGCAACAGATTGGTGAGGTAGGTAGTGTTGTTCCCTCACAGCTCCTGTAATCTGGGCTCATTTTCAACCTCGGGAGCTGTCACAACATATGCCAGAGATATTAAACCTGATTCCGCGTCTGTGTGAAGGTTACACTTTCTGCCTGTGAGTTGTTGGAGTTCATCCATATCCTCCCATATCCCAAGGATACACGGGTGCTGAGGTTAATTGGCCACTGTAAAGTGTGAAAATGAGTTGTAAATTCCAATAGGGACCGATGAGAATAAAACCATTGGAGCAGATTTAGGCCTTTCAGCCCATTGAGTCTGTTCTGCTGTTCCACCATGGCTGATTTATTAACCTTCTCAACCCCATTTTCCTGCCTTCTTCTCTGACTAATCAAGAACCTATCAACCCCCACATTAAATATATTCAATGACTTGGCCTCCACAGCCGTTTGTAGTAATGAATTCCACTGATTCACCATCCTCTGGCTAACAAAGTTCCTCCTCATCTCTGTGCTAAAGGGACATCCTTGTATTCTGAGTCTGTGCCCTTTGGTCCGAGACTCCCCCACTGTAGGAAACATCCTCTCCATGTCCACACTATCTAGTCCTTTCAATATTCAATTGATGAGGCCCCCCTCTCATTCTTCCAAACTCCAGAGGGAACCAGAGCCATCGAATAGTCCTGATACGTTAACCCTTTCATTCCTGGAGGATCATGCCTTTTCTAAAGAGTAAACAAACCAACTTCGCCTATTAGAAAACATCCTCTCCACTTTCACTCTATTTAGGCCTTTCAGTATTAGAGTATAGGGAAAACAAAATGGGATTAGTGTAGAATTAATGTAAGTGGTTCATTAAGATTGTCATAGCTGGGGATAAGCTCCCATGACCCATTGAATAGTCCCGATGGTGTTAGCCTCAAATACTTTTGCTAGCCAAGTTCAGCTCCTGGCCTTCATGTGTGGCTTAGCTACTAAATGCGGTGTCTCCATTTCTACTGACAGGAGGAGGGGCAAAGGCAGATTACTGGCACCTTAATACCAGTCACTTCAGGCACGTCGGTCATGGTTGGCAGCTCATCTAGGAGAAGGAAAACTCCGATCTCAAAACTCCACTGCCTTGCGGCTACACCCACTCTTGGGGAAGGCTTCGGGAGTAAACCCCGAGGGGAAAATCCGGAGCTGGAGTCTCTAAGTTGAGTTTGACGCTGACTGGCAACTCCTGCAACGCCGCTGGTGCCAAACTGGATCGGTCTCTGCTGTTTCTTTGGATTCAGCAGCTGCGTGGAGAGGGGGAGTCCGCTGCCAGGGACAACAGCTTGCTCTCCATATCGTACTGCCCTGGCTTGTGTATCATGGGACTCAAAATCCATTGTACCCCAGCCGACAGAGGGCCTGAACATAGTTGATGATTGGTATAGACTCAGTAGGCCGAAGGGCTGCCTCTATGCTGTAAGTCTCTGAGGCATTCAAGAGGCATTTAGATAAGCTCATGAATAGGCATGAAATGGAAGGATACTGACATTATGAAGGCTGAAGAGATTAAATTTAGTTGGGAATGTGATAGCAAATTTAAAAATTCAGCACAACATTGTGGGCCGAAGCCCTGTTCCTGTACTGTAATGCTCTATGTTCAATGCTGTATGTATATATCTGGAGCCACAAGTGGAGTAGAATTCCTTCACAAAAGGGCACCAGTCCATCTGGTGGGTTTTTATAACAATCTGGTAGCTTCATGGTCACTGTGAATAGCATTCCTGATGCTGCCAGGTCAGCAGAAAAGGTCACTGGCTGCCGTCTACCCTCTCCGCAGGACTTGTGTGTCTCCAGGACAAAGAGGAGGGCAGAAGAAATCTCTGCAAACACTACCCTCCCAGTACACCGCCTTTTGCAAAAACTCCCTTCCGGTAAGTGCTATAGGGCTACTAACACAAGAACTTCCCACCATCTTTAAAGTTTCTTCCACGGGCAGTTTGTCTGAGCAAGCATTCTAGTAAACATCCTCTATGTATTACCCCGTCACTGCACTGTAAACCGCTTTTTATAATGCTGTAAATGCATGCTGGTATTTATGTATTTCTGCATATTTTGTTCCATATCCATACTTTAACCTCAAATTTATTTTTATATAATTCTTTATTCTCTATTAATTGTCGAATGTTGTTGTTTTTTTGTTGCATGTCACACCCTGACCAACACACCACAGCAAATTCCTTATACATGGCGAATAAAGACCAGAACACATAGGAGCAGAATTAGGCCATTCAGCCCATCGAGTCTGCTCCACCATTCCATCATGGCTGACCCTGGATCCCACTCAACCCCATACACCTGCCTTCTCGCCAAATTGTTTGATGCCCTGACCGATCAGGAAATGATCAACTTCCGCCTTGACTATACACACGGACTTGGCCTCCACCGCAGTCTGTGGCAGAGCATTCCACAGATTCACTATTCTCTGGCTAAAAAAATGCCTCCTTACCTCTGTTCTAAAAGGTCGCATCTCAATTCTGAGGCTGTACCCTCCAGTTCTGGATACCCCCACCATCAGAAACATCCACCCTATCTATTCCTTTCAACATTCGGTAGGTTTTAATGAGATTTCCCCCTGCATTCTTCTAAATTCCAGTTAGTACAGGCCCAAAGCTGCCAAGCACTCCTCATATGTTAACCCCTTCATTCCCAGAATCATCCTCGTGAACCTCCTCTGGACTCTGTCCAATGATAACACATCCTTTCCGAGATACGGGGCCCAAAACTGTTGAAAGTTGATTCTTGATCCCTGTAACAGCTTGACAAACCACTCTGAATAATTTTCCCAATGATTTAATTCATCGAATTAAATTGGTCAGCTGTCGTGATGATATTTCTTGTCCACCATCAAGGATATTAAACCCCTCCTTGTGACTACCTGTTGGTAATGTAACCATTATGCTTCCTCGCTCCTGTAAAAGTACCTCTATTTTCTTAGAAGTTTACATAGATTTGGCATGGCATCTAAAACTTGGACAAACTTCTTTAGGTGCTCACTGTGGAGAGAGTACCCTAACTGGTTGCATCTCGGCCTGGTATGGACACCAATGCTCACGAATCTACAGAAGGTGATCCAGGCCATCACAGGCAAAGCCCTCCTCACCACTAAGTAAACACATAGAGTGCTGCCACAGGAAAGAGGAATTCATCATCAAGGACCCCCACCATTAGACCATGCTCTCTTCCCTCTACCGCCATCGGGAAAGAGGTACAGGAGCCTCAGGTCCCCCACCACTGAGTTCAGGAACAGTTATTACCCCTTGACCATCAGGGTCCTGAACCAGCGTGGATAACTTCACTCACCTCAGCCCTGAACTGACTCCACAACCTGAAGACTCACTTTCAAGGACTCGAAACTTGTGTTCTCATTGTTATTTATTTACTTTTTCATATTTTTATTTTCACGGTTTGTCTTTTGCACATTGGTGGTTTGTCAGCTTCAGATTGTCTGTGGCTTTTCATCGATTCTATTGTATTTCTGTGAATGCCTGCAAGAAAATAAATCTCAGGGTGGCAGACGCTGACATATATGTACTTTGGAAATTAATTTACTTTGAGCTCTGAACCCTGTAGTTGAAGCTAATCAATGAGATTATTTTAAGTGCTGATGTTTCAACAAAATATCTTCCATCTCTCCTGAATTCACAAATCCAGAGGTGAGACCTGTGTTTCGGTCAAGAGGTTCAAAGCTCAAGTTCAAAGTAAATTTATTATCGAAGTACATATACTGCATGTCACCCTATCCTATCCTGAGATTTATTTTCCTTGTTCTGAGATTGGTGGTTTGTTCTGATGAAGGTTAATTGACCTGAAATATTAACTGTTTCTGTCTGCACAGATAACCTTTTAATGCAGGTTTCCCGACCTTTTTTATGCCAAGGACCCCTCCTGTTCTAATGGACTGAGTGATTTTCATAATTTTCCTTCTTACATCCAGCTTCCACAGAGTGAAGGTTTCCTATTTCTGCTGTATGAACAGTAAATGAGACACTGACTGTTGTCCCAGTGGGATTAATGCTGACAGAGTGAAATGACGTAATCCTGAGACCAGGAAGGCAATTGTCCTGATTGCTTTCTGACATGTCACAAAACTCCAGTGAAACAAAGACGGTCACTGAATCATTACAGATATTTTAGTATTTATGTAAAGTTGTGGCTTTATTTTCATGCTAACTGCATTATCCTATACGACTGTTTACTTCTGGACACAGATTATTATCCTATTTCTCAATTCAATTTCAGATGAACAGATAAATTAAACTGTGTTCTAATTCAGGAAGCTCATTTGCAAACCAGCACAGGAAAGAGGTGATTCCTTTCATTCTATTTATTGATAAGCTCATACAGTTGCTTTAATTTTATCACTGTAATTCAAATTTCCTGCAGTACGGTGTATTATGGCATCCGTTCTAATAGGCATCTGTTAGTCTCGTGAGACCATGGATTTGCGCCTTGGAAGGTTTCCAGGACGTAGGCCTAGGCAGGGTTGTATGGGAGACCGGCAGTTGCCCAAGCTGCAAGTCTCCCCTCTCCACGCCACCGATGTTGTCCAAGGGAAGGGCAAGGGCTGATACAGCTTGGCACCGGTGTCGTCGCAGAGCAATGTGTGGTTAAGTGTCTTGCTCAAGGACACAACACACTGCCGAACTAGCGACCTTAAGATCACTAGACCAAAGCCTTAACCACTTGGCCACATGCCAACTATGGGATATAATTGCTCTGTTAATTTACATTATGCTGTTATAAGAGTACTACAGCAGAGAATCTGGCCCTTTGGCCCATCCAGTCCATGCTGACCAGATCCCCTGCCATCCACCTGCACCCAGGTTATAGCCTGTTAGGGCAGATTCTGGAGTCATGGTTTATAACAAATATTAATTTCAACAACAGCCAGTCTTCAGACCTGAATGTGGATTGTAGATTGAACTTAAAATGCAGCTCTGAACAATGGTCTTCCTAGAGCTGCACTTAGGGGTTGATGGCCCAGACTGAGTGGGAATTAACATTCATTTTGGGTGCCTGGAGTGTGGGTGTGAAGAAAGAGGTGTTTGAAAATTGTACATAATTCAGATAATATACATTGTAACTATAAAATTTCCCTGCTGTTGCCTTATAAAAATGTCAAGTAATATTGGGTCGAGCAGGCCTCTTCCTCCAAAAGTGTCTCAATATGATGCCTTTTGCTCTATTTTTTTGCTGAATAAAGACTTCTATATCTACTGGCTTCTGTCTCTTTCTGGTGACTTTGTCCACAGTCACAACAAAGCCCCCCATACCCCTCTCATTCATGTATCTATCCAAACCTCCCTTCAGTCAGAATCAGAACCAGGTTTATTATCACTGGCATATGTCAGGAAATCTGTTGTTTTACGGCAGCAGTAGAATGAGATACATTTGGGTGGATGGAGCTCGTCAGCCTGGGAAGGCAGTCCATCTAAGAGAGGGAAAACTCTGATTTCAAACCTCCGCTGCCTTGCGGCCATACCCACTCATGGGAAAGGCTTCGGGAGTAAACCCTGAGGACAAATCCGGAGCTGGAGTCCCTAAGGCAGTCCGACGTTGCCTTCAACCTCTCTCTGGCAACTCCTGCGACGACACCGGTGCCAAGCTGTATCAGCCCTTGCCCTTCCCTTGGACAACATCAGTGGCGTGGAGAGGGGAGACTCGCTGCATGGGCAACTGCCGGTCTCCCATACAACCTTGCCTAGGCCTGCGTCCTGGAGACCTTCCAGGCGCAGATCCATGGTCTCGTGAGACTAACGGATGCCACCACCACAGTGAAATACAATAAAATATACAGTATATTCAAAGATTCAAGGTACATTTATTATCAAAGTATTTATACAGGATACAACTCTGGGATTTGCCCTCCCACAGGCAGCTGTGAAACAAAGAAACAATGGAACCCATTCAAGGAAACATCAGACACCCACTGTGCTATGTAGAGAGAGCAGGACCACAGTACTGAGGTAAATGACCAGATACAAGTGATATTCTCTGTGAATCTGAGTCATAGACTCATAGAAACAAGCCCTTTGAACCAACTCATCCATCCTGACCACAGAATGGCACCATTTTCCTGCATTTGGTTCATACTCCCCCCCCCGAAGCCCTCCCCCATCCAAGTACCTACCCACTTACTTTAATTAATCTCTCTCTCTCTCTCTCTCTCTCTCTCTCTCTCTCTCTCTCTCTCTCTCTCTCTCTCTCTCTCTCTCTCTCTCTCTCTCTCTCTCTCTCTCTCTCTCTCTCCCTCTCCCTCTCTCTCCCTCTCTCTCTCTCTCTCTCTCTCTCCTTTGAACTGTAGGAGGAAACCGGAGCACCCGGAGGAAACCCACACGGGGAGAACGTACAAACTCCTTACGGGCAATGGTGGGAATTGAACCCTGGTTGCTGGTACTGAAGAGTGTTGTGCTAACCACTATGCCATTGTACTGTTGTTGCTATTGTACCTGCCTCAATCGTGTTCCCTAGCAGCTCGTTCCATATACGCATCACCCTCTGCATGACGAAATTGGCTATCAGGTCTCTTTTAAATCTTTCCCCTCACACCTTAAACATACGCCTTCTGGTTATTAGCTTTCTTTCCCTGGGAAAGTGGCTACGTGCATTTACACTATCTGTATCCCCTCATGGTTTTATGCACCTCTTTCAGAACATCCCTTAACCTCCTACTTTCCAAAGAATCCTGGCCTGGCTAACATCTCCCTAGAACTTGGGCCCTCAGTTACTGGCAGCATCCACATGTTGAATGGTAAGGCAGGTTCAAAAGGGCAGAATGGCCTGTTGTTGGTGGTCTCTTTATTGGGTACCTCCTATATGTAATAAAGTGGCCATTGAGTTTATGTTCATGGTCTTCTGCTGCTGTAGCCCATCCACTTCAAGATTCGAAATGTTGTGCATTCAGAGATGCTCTTCTGCACACCACTGTTGTAACAAGTGGTTATTTGAGTTACTGTCACCTTCCCATCAGCTTGAACCAGTCCGACCATTCTCCTCTGACCTCTCACACTAACAAGGCACTTTCACCCACTGGACTGTCGCTCACTGGATGTTTTTTTTAAATTTTTCACAGCCTTCTCTGTAAACTCCAGAGACCGTTTTGTGAAGATCCCAAGAGATCAGCAGTTTCTGAGCTACTCAAACCACCCCATCTGGGACCAACAGTTATTCCACAGTCAAAGTCATTTAGATCGCATGACTTCCCCATTCTGATGTTTGGTCTGAATAATAGCTAAATCTTTTGACCACGTCTGCATGTTTTTATGCATGAAGATACTGCAACGTGATTGGCTGATTAGATATTTGCATTACAGAGCAGGTGTACAGGAGGTACCTAATAAAATGGCCTCTAAGTGCAATAAATCGTAAGCAGCCCTACCTCAGAATAATGAATCAGAGTCAGAATCAAGTTTAATATCGCTGGCGTAAGTCATGAAATTTGTTGTCATTTTAAGTTTGTCCCTGGCTCAATCAGTATTCACTCCAGAAGCCAGGACTAATAACTAAGTGAGCCAGGCAGTTTAAGAATGTGAATTGAGCTATTAAAACTTCAAGGTAAAGAAGATGACATTGGAGCTGTGGAGCAGTGAATAACATTGAAACTGTTTCACTAATGCCCTTCAGAGATACAAGCTGTGACTGAGTCCTATTCAATGGAGGAGTTGGTACTGCTCTATTAATGGTATTGATTTGATTATTGTCTCAGGTACCCAGATGCAGTGAAAAGCTTTTCTTTGCATGTCACCAAGACACATCATTCCAGACATTAATGCACTCACGTAGCAAAAAGTAAAACGGGATGCAGAATATAGACGCACACACAAAATGCTGGAGGAACTCGGCAGCTCAGGCAGCATCTATGGAGGGGGGTAAACGGTTGATGTTTGGTCTGAGACCCTTCATCAGGACTAGAAAGGAAAGGGGAATAAGCCAAAATATTGAGGGGAGGGAAAGGTGTACGAGCTGGCAGGCTGTACTATCACCTTCTTGCTTGTATTCCTTCCTCTCCCTCACCTCCTTGTTCTTCCCCCTTCCTTTCCAGCCCTGATGAAGGGAGTTGGCCTGAAACGTCGACTGTTTCTTCCCCTTCATAGGTGCTGCCTGACTTGCCGAATTCCTCCAGCATTTTTGTGTGTGCTGCTCAAGCCGGCAGGCGGTAGGTGAGCACAGGTGAGAGGAAGGTGGGAGAGGGGAGGAGGTAAGAAGCTGGGAGGGGTAAGGCTTGGGTCCCACTCTGCCAGGTTCGGGAGCCATTATTACCCTGAAGCCATCAGGCTCCTGGACCCGATTCACCCGCCACACCGCTGAACGGACTCTGCAGCTCACATTTTCACTATTACTTATTTACTTTTTAAAAATTATTTGCACAATTCATCCCTTTTTGCACCTTGGATGTTTGTCGGTCTTTGTTATATGTGGCTCTTTCATGAATTCTATTGTGTTTCTTTGTTCTCCTGCAGCTGCCTACAAGAAAATGAATCTCAAGGTTCTATACATACTTGGATAATAATTTACTTTGACTTTGGGTGAAGGGCTGAGGAAGAAGGGATCTGATAGGAGAAGAGAGCGGATCATGGGAGAACGGGAAGGAGAAGGGGCACAAGGAGGAGATGGAGATGGTGGACAGGTGGGGAGAAGGGAAGGCTGAGAAGGGAGCCAGAATAGGGAATGGAAGAAGAGGGAAGGCAGAGGAGGAAAAATTGCTGGAAATTAGAGAAATCAATGTCCATGGCTTCAGATTTGAGGCTAGCCAAGGGGAATAGAAGGTGTTGCTCCTCCAACCTGTGTTTGGCCTCACCTTGGCAGGAAAGGAGGCCATGGTCTGGAGGGGAATGGGATGTCAAATTGAAATGGGTGGTCACCAGGATGTCTTGCCTTTCGTGACTGATGGAGCAAAGGTGCTTGATGAAGCAGTCCGCCAACCTGGGACGGGTCTCCAGAGAAAGCCAACCAGGAATGCCTGGTCTCTAGATGACTCTGACAGACCCACAGGTGAAGTGTCACCTCACCTGGAAGGACTGTGCTACGTCTGCCCTACCCTGTACACATCAGACTTCCAATATAACTCGGAGTCCTGCCATGTGCAGAAGTTCGCTGATGACACGGCCATAGTGGGGTGTGTCAGGAATGGACAGGAGGAGGAGTATAGGAAACTGATACAGGACTTTGTGATATGGTGCAACTCAAACTACCTGCGTCTCAATATCACCAAGACCAAGGAGATGGTGGTGGACTTTAGGAGATCTAGGCCTCAAATGGAGCCAGTGATCATTAATGGAGAATGTGTGGAGCAGGTTAAGACCTACAAGTATCTGGGAGTACAGTTAGACGAGAAGCTAGACTGGACTGCCAACACAGATGCCTTGTGCAGGAAGGCACAGAGTCGACTGTACTTCCTAAGAAGGTTGGCGTCATTCAATGTCTGTAGTGAGATGCTGAAGATGTTCTATAGGTCAGTTGTGGAGAGCACCCTCTTCTTTGTGGTGGCGTGTTGGGGAGGAAGCATTAAGAAGAGGGACGCCTCACGTCTTAATAAGCTGGTAAGGAAGGCGGGCTCTGTCGTGGGCAAAGTACTGGAGGGTTTAACATCGGTAGCTGAGCGAAGGGCGCTGAGTAGGCTACGGTCAATTATGGATAACTCTGAACATCCTCTACATAGCACCATCCAGAGACAGAGAAGCAGTTTCAGTGACAGGTTACTATCGATGCAATGCTCCTCAGACAGGATGAAGAGGTCAATACTCCCCAATGCCATTAGGCTCTACAATTCTACCGCCAGGACTTAAGAACTTTTTAAAAGCTATTATTAATGCTTTTTGAGATAGTGATTTAGATGCATATCATTTTTTTTACTGAGTTAAGTATTGTATGTAATTAGTTTTGCTACAACAAGTGTATGGGACATTGGAAAAAAGTTGAATTTCCCCATGGGGATGAATAAAGTATCTATCTATCTATCTATCTATCTATCTACCTCCTCCCTCACCAACATTCAAGGCCTCAAACATTCGCCGTTTCGGATCGAAACCCTGCATCTCACCCAGCAGATTGGTTGTTTCTCCAGATTCCAGCATCTGTCATCTCCAGTGCCTTCATCATTTGCAGGCCTTGCTGCCTCTCTCTGTCCCTCACCGGACTCCATTTGCCAAGGACTGTGGAACATCTGCCCCTACACATCCTTCCTCACCACCATTCAGGGCCCCAAACACTCCTTCTTCCACTGATTAATATCAGATTACATAAAGCTCTCGGATCTGGGACGAATTGTTAAATGTGTGCATCTTTCTCTGCAACCCGTACATGAAATATTACCGTACTCTGAAATATTAATTTTCAATGTGCAGAAGTCAGTGGACGCAGCCCAGCCCATCACAGGCAAAGCTTTCCCCACCATTAAGCACATCTACAAGGAGCACTCCCACAAGAAAGCAGCATTCGTCATCGAGGAACCCAAACATCCAGACCGTGCTCTCTTCTCACTGCTGCCGTCGGGAAGGAGGTACAGGGGCCTTAGGTCCAACATCATGAGGTTCAGGAACAGTTATCACCCTAAACCATCAGTGTGGACAACTTCACTCACCTCAACAATGAATTGATTCTTGAAACCTATGGTCTCACCTTTCAAGGACTCTGCAACTCATATTTTCAGTATTATTTATTTATGTATTGTTATCTTTTTTTTTTGCATTGCCACAGTTTGTCTTGCTTTGCACATTGGTTATTTGTCAGTGCGTAGTTTTTCTTCGATTCTATTGTATCTCCTTGTTCTTCTGTGAAAATCCACAAGAAAACTTGTCTCAGGGTTGTATATGGTGACATGCTCATACTTTGATAATAAATTTACTTTGAACTTTGAGCTAATGAATACTGATTTTAAAACCACTCTATTTTTCTGACCACGTCTCACTTAGTTGTGGCTGCCTTTTGGGTGTGGACCTGATTGGCTGCAGGGCAGAGAGATTCTTCTGTCCAGCTCACTGGGAATGCTTTCTAGTGACACAAAATGCCCAAAATAGAACACATTCTGTTTTCCTGCTCTTTAGTCCATCATAACAATTTCACTAACATAAAAATTAAAAATGACCTGAGCCATCTCATTAGGATCGTACATCGTTACACAGAGGAGTTGTGCACCTGTATCCCTTTAAAATTATACAAGTTTAAATCGTTCAGTCCTGAAGGCTCCATATCTAAGAAACTGTGAGCTGACATTGGAAAGGGTCCAGAAGAGATTTACAAGATTGAAGCATTGAAAGGGTTAACATATGATGGGTTTTTGATGGCTCTGGGCCTGTACTTGCTGGAGTTTAGAAGAGTGGGGGGCAGGCATCTCATTGAAGTCTCCCCCATTTTGAAAGGCCTAGATAGAGTGGAGATGCAAAGGATGTTTACGATAGTGGGGGCGGGGGAAAGTCTAGGACCAGGGGGGCATGCCCTCGGAATAGAAGGACGTCCCTTTAGAGCAGAGGTGAGGAGGAATTCCTTTCACTAGAAAGCTGCGGATCCGTGGAATTCATTGACTGTGGAGGCAAAGTCATTGGGTATATTTGAAGCGGAGGTTGCTAGGTTCTTGATTAGTAAGGGGATCAAAGGTTAGGGGAAGAGGGCAGGAGAATGGAGTTGGGAGGGAAAATATCAGAATCAGGTTTAATGTCAATGATGTACGTTGGTGAATTTGTTGTTTTGTGGTAGCAGTACAGTGCAATAGATTAAAAAACTATAAATCAAATAACAAATACACACACACACACACACACACACACACACACACACACACACACACACACACACACACACACACACACACACACACACACACACACACACACACACACACACACATATATATATATATATATATACATACACATGCAAAATAAATTAAGTAATGCAAAAAAGGAGCAAAAGTCAGCCATGATGGATTGGCGGAGCAGACTCGATGGACTGAATGGACTAATTCTGCTCCTATGCCCTGCTGTCTTATTATCAGAGATCTGGTCGTTACTGGCGAGATCAGCAATTACTGCCCTTGAGATGACAGTGGTGGGTGTCTTTTGGAACTGCCCCAGCCCTTCCAGTGTCAGTGCTTCCAGAGGGGGTATTGGACAAGAGTTCCAGGATTTAAACCCGGCCACGATGAAAGGATGGTGGCATATTGCCAAGGATGGCACACAACCTGGCGGGTGGTCCTCAGGTGGTGACACCGCTTGTGCCCACTGCCCTTTCTGTTCTATGGTTCATGGGTTTGGGAGGTGCTACCACACACAGAACATGTACAGCCACAATTATATGCTTCTCTGGAAATCCTGTGGAAAAATTAGTATTGGAATAAATTAAGCTTAAACAAGTTATTTAAACATATTTATAGTGTTGACACCCCTTCCCACAGTCTACAAAGAGAAAATGCTGGAGGAACTCAGCAGGTCAGGCAGCATCTATAGAGAGGAATAAAGAGTCAACGCTTTGGGCTGAGACCCAAAAGTGAGACCAGGTGAGCAGGAAGTTGGTGGGTGGGGGAGGCGGGAATGAAGTGAGAAGCTGGGCATCTCCTCCCACCGTCTCTTGCTTCTGGTTGCTCTATCTATACATTCTTCGAAATAAGCACAAATTGCTGGAGGAATTTATTAGGTTAGGCAGCATCTTTTCAGGTCATGGTCCATTGTCACGGACACTGATGAAGTACCTTCATCTCTGGGGCAGACAACAGATTCTGAGTATGTAGGCCCCTGCTTGAAAAATGGCCAACCACCATTGTAACAGAGACAGCAGCTCACTTCAGTGAGAAGCTAACCACGCTATTCTGAGAGGGAAGAAGGAGGAAGCTAATCATTTAACCACATATCAGATCAAAGTGGCTGATAAAGCAATACATAACACCAGCAGAGAGCCAGATAAGATCAAAATACTCAATACTCCTGACCTTCTACAGATGCACAGATGAGAGCATGGTAACCAGCTGCACCACACTGTGTGGTATGGACACTGTACTGCAGTGGACAGGACGGGTCAACAAAGGGCAGTCAAAGCTGCCCAACATGTCGCCAGCATCAACCTACCCACCATCAAGGATGTATGTACAGAAAGCTGCTGGAAAAAAGCCAGGAACATCATGAAGGATCCCACCCACCCTGCTCACAGACTGTTTGTCCCATTCCCATCAGGGAGGAGGCTACGTAGCATCCACACCAG
This sequence comes from Hemitrygon akajei, assembly GCF_048418815.1. Taxonomy (NCBI): domain Eukaryota; kingdom Metazoa; phylum Chordata; class Chondrichthyes; order Myliobatiformes; family Dasyatidae; genus Hemitrygon; species Hemitrygon akajei. The sequence goes on along the minus strand of NC_133152.1, from coordinate 41,960,574 downwards.
GACCACCAGACTCAAAAACAGTTACTTTCCCCAAGCAGTAAGGCCGATCAACACCTCCACCCACTAACCCACCTGTCCACACCCCCAACTACCACCACTTTATCATTTCCTGTCAGAGTCACCTTACGTACAGACACTCCTGTGCCTAGCGTCACTTTATGGACATACAATCAATCTGTGTATATAAGTTATCTTATGTATTTATATTTATTGTGTTTCTTGTTACTATTGTGTATATTTATTGACAGATACAACACAGAGTATGCCACTCGGGCCCTTCGCACCACATTGCCCCAGCAAACCTAGCCTAATCACATGACAATTTACAATGACCAGTTAATCTACTAACACGCACAATTTAGGTCTGTGGGAAGGAATGAGGGCACCCAGAGAGAACCCACGCATTCCACAGGGAGGACTCACAGACTCCTTACAGAACGGTCAGAATTGAACTCCGAACTCCGGAACGGCCAGAGGTGTGATAGTGTCGTGCTAACACGACACTATCATTTATTTTATTGTGTTTTTTCTGCGCTGCGTCAGGTCCGGAGTAACAATTATTTAGTTCTCCTTTACACTTGTATACTGGAAATGACACTAAACAATCTTGAATGTTGAATCTTAAAAATCAAGGAGTGTTCAAAATGAGTGTGGCTGTGATTAATGTAATTTCCTGTGAGTACTTATGCCAGTCTGTTTCCCTAGTTTCATGTTCAGAACACTGACTGTGGTAAAGCCATGTTGTTTATAGAAAACATGTTCTCAGCACCACCCTCACCCTCCCATGACAGCAGTGATTCACTGTCTAGACTCACGACTGAGTCAATAGTCACTTCGTGCTGTACAAAACAGCATCAGCCCTCTGACACACAGCTCCCTGTTTGTGAATGCAGCACAGAATTTCCAAAATAGTTAACCAGGGTCCAGGAGAAAACCCAGCCTTGTACTCTTTTATGCTGTTCAAGGGTCGGAAACTGCTGGCCGGTGGGCGCGGGTGGACAAACTCAGGAAACATGAACTGAAATCAGAAAATGCTGGTTGATACTCAGCAGGTCAGGCAGCATCTGTGGAGGGAGCAAATGGTCGATTGCTCTTCACTGGAATTGGAAAGATGTGAAGACGGATAGAGAGGGAGAGGAGAGGAAAGAACAGTCCTTTGAGGGCCAGAAAGAGAGTGTAGATTGAGAGCAAATTCTCTCCACCATCTTCAGAAGGCTCAAAAAATGTTAAGGACCCCCATCACTCAGGGCATGCCCTCTTTTCATTGCTACAATCAAGGAAGAGGTACTGGAGCCTAAAGATACAAACTCAACGTTTTAGGAAAATCTTCATCTCCTTTGCCACCAGCTTTCCTGATGGACAGTGAACCAACTCATGAACACTACCTTACATAGACCTGAATGGCAGAACATAGAAGCATAGAAAATCTACAGCACAATACAAGCCCTTCGGCCCACAAAGTTGTGCCGAACATGTCCCTACATTAGAAATTACCAGGCTTACCTATAGCCCTCTATTTTACTAAGCTCCATGTACCTATCTAAAAGTCTCTTAAAAGACCCTATCGTATCTGTCTCCACCACCGTTGCCAGCAGCCCATTCCATACACTCACCACTCTTTGAGTAAAAAACTTATCTCTGACATGTCCTCTGTACCTGCACCCCAGAACCTTAAACCTGTATCCTATTGTGGCAACCATTTCAGCCCTGGGAAAAAGCCTCCGACTTATCCATACAATCAATGCCTCTCATCATCTTGCACACCTCTATCAGGTCTCCTCTCATCCTCCTTCACTCCAAAGAGAAAAGGCCGAGTTCACTCAACCTATTCTCATAAGGCATGCTCCCCAATCCAGGCAACGTCCTTGTAAATCTCCTCTGCACCCTTTCTATGGCTTCCACATCCTTCCTGTAGTCAGGCGACCAGGAATGAGCACAGTACTCCAAGTGGCGTCCAAAATAGCTGCAACATTACCCCTCGGCCCCTAAATTCAATTCCACGATTGATGAAGGCCGATACACCATACGCCTTCTTAACCACAGCGTCAATATCAAAGGCCAACACACAGAACAAGCACCCAGCAACATGCACTAGCCAGGTGGCGTACACTGGGGGAGTGCCAGGTGTCGCAGGTTAATACTAGCTCTCAGACAAATTGTAGGAATTGGTTCTTGATGCACCTAATTCACTGGTAAACTTGATCAGCCAATCTTATGAGAACAGCATTGCACCAACTCTGATGTCTTATGCAATGCCCACTCCCTAACTCCACCACTGGCAATCCTGCTTTCAACTATCTAAGCCCAAATCCCCGGAATTCCTTCCCACCACCCTTCCATCTCTGTAACTGCAACACTATTTTCTTTCCCCGTTTCCCATTCTGGTTCCTCTTTGTGCAGGTATGGAGCATGGAGGGTTATAATCTAGCCGCAGGCTGGATGGGATGAGGGAGAGTAACAGTTTGGTGCAGACTGGATGGGCCGAAGGGTCTTTTGCAGCTCTCGATAACTCTATGAAACTAGTGAATGCTCCTGTTTTTGACCCAATATCCAATGACACCCACTGGGAGATAGAATCAGAATCAGATTTATTACTCAAATTTGTTGTTGTATAGCAGAAATACAGGGACAAGGCATAAAATTAATGTGAATTACTAAGTAAATAAATAGTGCAATACAGAAGGAATGGCGAGGTAATGTTCACGGGTTTATGGACGGATCATAAATTTGATAGCAGAGAGGAAGGATCTGTTTCTGAATCATTGAGTGTGTGTCTTCAGTCTCCTGTACCTCCCCCGATGGTTTGTTCGTTCATTATGCACCACACATAAGGCAATCATGGTCTTTCCATGACTGATTATTCTTGGTAATTTTTTCTACAGAAGTGGTTTGCCATTGCTGCCTTCAGGACAATGTCTTTACCTGACGGGTGATCCCAGCCATTATCAATACTCTTCAGAGATTGTCTGCCTGGCCTCAGTGGTCGCATAACCAGGACTTGTGATGTGCACCGGCTGCTCATACGACCATCCACCACCTGCTCCCATGGCTTCACGTGACCCTGATCGGGGGTTTGGGGGGGGGGGGTGCTAAACAGGTGCTACACCTGGCCCAAGAGACTGCAGGCTAGTGGAGGAAAGGTGCGCCTTTCACCTCCTTTGGTAGTGGCATATCTCCACCCCACAACCCTTGATGGTGGTGAAGAGAAAAGGCATGTCCCAGTTGGCGAGGATCCTTAGTAGTGGATGCTGCCTGGTTGAGGAACTGTGTCTCGAAGGTGGTTTCAGTAGTGGGGAGGATAGTGCCATATGGGAGCTGGCTAAGTCTACAACCTCCTTCGCCTTCTTGCAATCCTGTGTATTGGAGTGTCCATACCATACACCCTGTCAGAGTGCCTTCCACTATACATCTACAGAACTTTTTAAGTCTTAGGTGACACACAAAATCTCCTCAAACTATTGGAAGTGGGGCCACTGATGTGCCTTTTTCAGGATACATCAATGTGTTGGGCCCAGGGTAGATGCTGACACCCACAAACTTGAAACCGCTCCCCGTTCCCATCACTGACCCCTCAATGGGGACTGGTGTGCTTTCTCCCAGCTTCACCTTCCTGAAGTTTACCGTCAATTCCTTGGTCTTAACGGATGTAGAGCATGAGTTTCTTGTCATGACGCCATTTGATGTTGAGGGTGTGTCATCAGGCTCCTGTACCTCCTCCTTGATGATAGCAACAAGAAAAGGCCATGTTCTAGATGGTGAGGGATCCTTAATGGTAAATGCCAGTTCTTTGAGGTACAAGCTCTTGAGGACGTCTTTGAAGGTAACGCCCATGACGGAGCTGGCTGAGTCAATAACCCTCTGCAGCCTCTTACCTAAGATAATGATCAAAAAAACATCAGTGTCCAAGCTCAAACATGGCCAATCAGAACACATATGAAGTGGCTTTTTGAACTCTGAAATGATTTAATTCATAAATTCAAGTATTACTCTTACGACACTGTACAAGTTCTTCCCCGTATATTCAGAGGTTGCCAGCCATCTCCTCAACTATATTTAAAGTTCAAAATTCAAAGTAAGTTTATTATCAAAGTACATATATGTCACCGTATGCAACTCTGAGATTCATTTTCTTGCAGGCATACTCAATAAATCCATAATAGAATAATAACCATAACTGAATCAATGAAAGACCGCACCATGCTGGGCATTCAACCATTGCGCAGAAGATAAGAAACTGTGCAAATACAAAAATAAAGAAATAATAATAATAATAAATAAGCAATAACTATTGAGAACATGAGCTGAAGAGCTCTTAAAAGTGAGTCCACAGATTGTGGGAACTTCTCAATGATGAGGTAAGTGAAGTTGAGTGACGTTATCCCCTTTGGTTCAAGAGGCTGATGGTTGAGGGGTAATAACTGTTCCTGATCCTGGTGATATGAGTCCTGAGGCTCCTTTACCTTCCTCCTGTTGGCAGCAGCAAGATGAGAGCATGGCCTGGGTGGTGGGGGTCCCTGATGATGAATGCTGCTTTCCCGTGACAATGCTTTATGTAGATGTGCTATATCTACTATAAAGCTTTCTTTTATGACAATGGGAATATATACTCACTGCAGCCATGAGAGAAAGAAAAGAAAATGCAGGTATATATAAAGCTGCCTTTAAATATGGTCAAGCCAAAGCTAACAGAGCGAGATTCTTTTTATTGCATATAAATTAGATCACGCAGCCTGTTGGATTTACAGCACTGGGTCATAGTTGTCAGATCAACATGGATCACAGATTTATTCAGAGTAAAATAACAGTCTAATTGCCATGACGCTCCAAAAAAGATTGCTCAGAGCTAGAGAGAGCCAGCTGTAACTATAGCAACACAAGACCAATCTCCACATTCAATTAATGTACCTCACCCTGTACGAGTTCAGTGGTACCTTCTCAGTCCAGTTTTTAATTTTTAATAAAGGTGAGGGAGATTTGATTTCATTTCTTTTACAAGTGCAATAGAATAATAGAGTACCACTACAGGCTCTTCAGCCCACCTAGTCCATGCCAGACCATTAATCTGACCTCCACCTGCACCATAGCTCTCCATGCCCGTCCCATCCATGTACCTATCCAAATTTATCTTAATTATTGACATCCACCACTTGTGCTGGCAGTTCGTTCCACACTCTGACCACCCTCTTACTGAAGAAGTTCCCCCTTGTGTTCCCCTTAAACATTTCACCCTTCACCCTTAACCCATGACCTCTAGCATTTACGTGATTGCATTCACCCTCTCTATGCCCCTCATATTCTTGTATACCTCTATCAAATCTCCTCTCATTCTCCTATGTTCTGGGGAATTAAATAATAACGTTCAATTTTTCCCTATAAGTCAGGTCCGCAAGTCCTGGCAAATTCATTGAAAAATTTCTCTGCACTTTTTCAACCTCATTGATATTTTCCTGTAAACAGGTGATCAAAACTGCACACAATACTCCAAATTAGGCCTCACCAACATCTTGTACAACTTCAACATCCCAACTCATGTACTCAATCCAGTGGATTCTGGTTCATTGGAGCAGCCACTTATTTCGGACAACTCAAAGAACAAAAACTAATCAACAAAATAGCCTGGATTCCCTTTGTTAATTTGGGACACTGTGCCACTTAATTGGGACAGGAGTATGTTGCCAAACAGTTTCTAACTAGCATAATTCCTGTGCATGTGTGTGACCTTTAGACACGATACCGTGCTTAGAGTAAACAATTTTTAAATGGCATCAGTAGTGGGTGTTTGTGTTCAAAAAGCAGTGATCTTTATTGTCACTGATACTTAGTGAGAAATAAGCAGTAAGATAATTAGAACTGTTTTGCTCACTGCGGTTTCCAGTATTCGGGCTTGGAGATGCCAGAAATGGCGGGGAGTGAAAATGAAATGATTTCACCACTTCGACAAGTTAGAATTCACTACTTCAACTACAAAGAATTTGAAGGTATCACCAGTCATCATGAATATTACAATGACAATGAAGATTTGGCGGATGCAATTGTCAACAGCTTTGTATTAAGGCAGTCCATTATCTGCACTAGGTGTCTGCGCTGATTTTGTTCATTTACAATCAATCAAAAGAACACGGCAGTGTACACTGGATGAATTCCTCCAGTGTCAACTATTAGGAACTAATACACAGTTTTATAGTACGGTAGCAATATCAGTAGAGTTCTAACTTGTTGAGTATTTCATTCGAATACATAACTTGTTACTCAGTTAAACAGTAGTTTGTCTTTTTTATACCTTTTGCACTGTTTCCGTGCAACTTCTGCTAATCGGGGCAGCTGCTTAATCGAGCCAATATATACTACTCCCAATTAACTGGAATCTACTGTATCTCACTTATAAAAGCCAATGTGGCAATGTGACGAAGGGTCTCGGCCCGAAACATCCACAGTGCTTCTCCCTATAGATGCTGCCTGGCCTGCTGTGTTCCACCAGCATTTTGTGTGTGTTGTGGCAAAAGCTTGCTTTCTTTCTTTATTTCTTTAGTGGGACAGTGCAGAATAGCCCCTTCTGGCCCGACGAGCCACACGGCCCAGCAACCCACCTATTTAACACTAACCTAATCACAGGACAATTTACAATGACCAATGAACCGACTAATAAATATCTTTGGACTGTGGAACCGGAGGTCCCGGAGGAAACCCATGAAGTTCACGGGAGAAAATACAAACTTCTTACAGGTGGCGCCAGAACTGAACTCCAAACTCTGGAATGCCCTGAGCTTTAATAGATTCATGCTAACCGCTACACTACCATGGATTTGGTAAGTGGGACAGAAGACTGATTGTAAGTAAGCATGTTAACTATTTACAAACGAACAGTGAAACGGTCAACCAAACATCTTAAGTCAAACAAGAACTTATCTAAGTACTTACACAACTACTACCCTAAGAATTCAATAATACTTCTAGCTAAAATAGGTAGTTCGTTAAGTCCCCCCAAGTTACACAAAACTAAACATTCAATAAAAAGTGGGCACACAAGCCCTCTTATCTGCAGCACACTTTGCCAATGGTCTTTCAGCCTTAATTGTGACCCAATCTGACAGGAGCCCTCAGCAAAAAAGAGCCTCTCGCACGCACTTTTCTTATACCCCTGGGATGCCTGAACCAGAACCAGTGCTGTGGGGCAAAAGCTAGCCAATGGGAGAGAGCTGCCACATCCTTCGTGCAGGCCAATGAACGACCAGCATGGGGGAAGCGGCTTCTGACTGGCAGATAAGTTAACACTTCATGTTACAGTGCCCCATCTATCTTTGATGCCACTTTCAAGGAATTATGGATCTGTATTCCCAGCTCCTTCTGTTCTACCATAGTCCACAGTGCCCAACTACTCACTGTGCAAGTTCTACCCTGATTTTCCTCCCAAAGTGCAACATCTCACAGTTGCCTGCATTAAGTTCCATCTGAAATATACCAAATACTTGTGAAAGTAATCTTCGGGATTACCTCACGGGTTTCCACCCGAAGGTTAGTGCTGGTCTGTGAGGCAGACATTTGAAGAAAAGGGATTGCAGTTAGAGCGAGGGAGGGCCCTGACTAGCACTCAACTGTGGCTCAACATCTTGGAATGACTTAGCTCATTAGGGTGTGTCTATTTACCAAAGCCTCCCATAGCAAGGACTGTGATGCAGAATTAGTCTTGAGTGTAACATTGGTTTGGAAAGTAAGAGCAGGTTGACCACAGACTAACCCTCACAGCTTCTTACATCAGCCCCTTTCCCCACCACCTTCCCCCCTAATGTATCTGCTTTTACCTATCACCTTCCAGATTCTCACATCATCCACCCACCTTTCCCCACACCTGCCAGTTTGCTTAACAACTTCAGCAATTTTTTATACAACTGCGTGTAACTTCAAACACTTAAGTTGCACATTCAAATAACTGATTCCAAAACTCTCTTCAACATGAGATACATAAAATAAAGTTGTTTAAGACAAGTAAGAGCTCAGTACTTTTGAGTAAGTTGGAAATGCATGTTTTTTTTGCTCTGGAAATGCTCCCCCACCTTCTTGTTCAGCCCCTTAGCTTCCTAGTCCTGATGAAGCGTCTTGACCCGAAAACTCAACTCTTTATTCTTTTCTATAGATGCTGTCTGACCTGCTGAGTTTCTCCAGCATTTTGTGTGTGTTGCTCTGGATTTCCAGCATCTACAGAATCTCTCGTGTTTATTATCCGTAAGGAGTTTTCATGCTCTTGGTGTGTGTGTGGGTAAGTTTTTCCTGAGCGCTCCAGTTACCTCTCACATCTCAAAAGCATCAAAATGCTGGAGTAATTCAGCATTTAACAAGCTGGGGTGGAGGCAAAGGGCTGAAGAAGGATGAATCTGACGGGCATGGTAGGTTAATTTGTCAATTTAATTGCCCCTCCCTACAGGGTATAGATAGGTGGCAGGGTTAGTCATAAGCTATATAGTAGAGAAACAGGTCCTTCATCCTATGGAGTCCACACCAACAATCAGGCAACTATTAACACTAATTCTATACAAATCCCATTTTATTACTCCCCAGATTCTAGCACCCCTCACAGATTCTACCTTTGCACCAGGGGCAATTTCTATCTCGACCTGGCTATGCAGCAGACACTTTCCTGCCCCAAATCGGAGACGGCGCACCTAGAGTCGGTGAAAATCCTACCCCAGGCTGATCACAGCCAACCCCGGCATTTATCCATCAGATTCTCACAGGATGTCAGAACCAGAATCAGGTTTATTGCAAGTGATACAGTCCTGTGCAAAAGTCTTAGGCACATATATATTGCTCGGGTGCCTAAGATTTTTGCATAGTACTGTATATAAAACATAGAACATTAAAGCACAGGAACAGGCCCTTTGGATATGAAGTAAAATTTGTCATTTTATGGCAGAGGTATGGCACAATACATTAAAAAGTTACTATGATTTACAGTAAGATATTCTGTATAAAAATAAATAAGGAATGTAAAAAGAGAGCAGTATGAGTAACACACACAAAATGCCGGAGGAAATCAGTTGGTCAGGCAGCGTCTATGGAAAGGAATAAAGAGTTGATGTTTTGGAACTAAAATCTTACTCAGGACTGGGAAGGGGGATTAAGAAGGTGTGTGGGAGGGGAAGGAGGACAAGCTAGAAGGCGATAGATAAATTTCACAACATATGCTGGTAACATTAAATCTGATTCTGATTCTGACAGGAAACCTGTGCGTGAGAGTGTTTTAAAGTGGAAATGTTGTTTCACTGGGGCAGTTCCACTCTCTCGGCCTCAGAAGTCCGGGTCCAGTGGTACGAACAAATGCCACTTCCTTGATTGCAGTGGATGACCATGACATCGTCTGTGCCTCGTCACACCCTTCACTTACCACAAGGTGTTGGAGTACAGCCTTCCTGGCCGTTGGATCTCACTGTAGATCTCATCCGCCCGGTCTGTCAGAGCTGACTTGGCATGCTAGGACAGGCATGTTCCTGTCTCACTGGGGTACGAGGCTCACCTGGTTTAGCCTACCTGTCGAAGCCATGTACAGGACAAGTGGCCACTGTCACATGCAAACAGCTACTGAGAGCCCCAGGTGACCGAATCCCCAGCGGGGACCAAAGGTGAGCAATCTGCCCTGGAATGGACACAACAAGCCCCTTCATCGGAGGTGCTACCCCTTCCTTGGACACCCCATACATAGTGAGGTGGTGAGGTAGTTTTCGTGGGTTCATGGACCATTCAGAAATCTGATCTGAACAATTCTGTTGCTTCTGAGTGAAGAATCGGTGCAGGATCAGAAGAGAACACGCACAGAAGATTTTGCTTGTAAGTTTTAATGGAATCTTTCCCTCTTGGTTGCTTAGCAAGTGTTTTGAGTAGATATCAGGAAAGTGTTCATTTGGAATTTGTAATGAATGGCCAATCTTTGACTGGAATTGGTGGGGATTAGGAAATTCCCTTCAACCTGAATCTGACAAAGCAGTCGACTGCTAACAATCGTCATCATCAAATAGGAGGGGTTTCCTGTCTCCACCCTGGTATACACTCACTAATAAAATCAGTGTGACATGGATGTTCACAAGCTCGAAGGAACTACTTCAGACATTTGCGTAATGATTCCGATTGCTGCTTCAGAGAAACAGTTTTAACGGGCGTGTTAATAACCGTGTTAAGAACATCAGTGGATGTTTCAGGTTCCCGGTCAGACAAACACCTGATGAGGGGGTTACACACACACACACAAAATGCTGGAGGAACTCGGCAAGTGGGACACCATCTACGGAATGGAGTAAGCAGTCGACGTTTTGGACTGAGACCTTTCGTCAGTCTTGCGGCACTCCCCCATTTTGTGTGCATGTGTTACTCTGGATTTCCAGCATTTGCAGTATTTCTTGTGTTTATGACAAAGGGTCTCGGCCTGAAATATCAACTGTTTATTCCCCTCCAGAGACCTGCTGAGTTCCTCCAGTGTTTTGCAGAATCTCTTGTGCTTATGATTTGTGAAAGTGGTTGGCAGATTTAATATCTCCCATTTAAATCTTTCAAGAGGTTTGTTTTGTAATTAGACTTAAGTATCCCTTCCAGAATCTGTCTGAATGAAGTACAGTAAATGAGATCACTTTATCCCCACAAATACAGAAGTCCTCCAGTGTGTAATTGCCTGAGTGCCATTTTTCAGAACTTTCCTAAAAACCCTGCTCTTAATTTCCCTAGAGAGAAGGAAATGCCAAGGAGGAAGGAATTGGTTTCACTTTCATCTGTTGCATGTAATGACGACAGAAGCTGGACTTTTGACACCAAACGTAGAGAATTTGGGAATTAACCTTTTGCTCAAACATCTTCATGGAACAAAATAGCAGAAGTATAAAAATTCCACCACCCACAGGAACTGCTAGTAATCGCTTTTAATTTGTATTTATTTATTCATTTAGCAATACAGAGCAGAGTAGCCCTTCTGCCCCTTCAAGTCATGCAAACCCAACTACCCTGATTAACCCTAACCTAACCACAGGACAATTTACAATGACTAATTAACCTACCTGGTACGTCTTTGGACGGCGGGGATTAACCAGCGCACCCGGGGAAAACTCACGCATTCCATGGGGAGGGTTTATAGTGTCTCCTTACAGAACGGTGTTGGATTGAATTCTGAATACAGGAACACCCCGAGCTGTGATAGCATCTCGCTAGCCTCTACGTTACTGTAGTGCATAGGTATCATTCTGAGGTTTTGCTCTCAGGAATTTCCATTCAGGAATTTGATTCAGGAATACTTTCTTCCCCTCTGCCACCAGATTTCTGAATGGACATTGAACCCATGAACACTACCTCACTACCTTTTTTTCTTTCTTTTTGAGCTATTTATTTAATTTAACTTTTTAAATGTATATATGCCTACTGTCATTTTCAGTTTTTATTATTATGTATTACCATGTACTGCAGCCACAGAACAACAAATTTCACGACATATACTGGTGATATTTAAATTGATTCTAATTTCTGATTCCAATTTTACTTAGTTTGAATAGATGCTTCTCATGGTTAGAAACATCATGTGGCTCTGTACTTGATTTCAGATAAAGTACCCAGTACGTCTTTGGATTATGATTATGGGGGGAATCTGGAGCACCCAGAGAAAACCCATGCATTCCACGGAGGTTAGAGACTCCTTACAGAACAATGCCGGATTGAATTCCGAACTCCGGAACGTCCCGAACTGTAATATCGTTGCACTGACCGCTATGCTACCGTGATGTGTAGGAATTGCCCTTGGGAATTCCCCTTCTAACTTTGCTTAGTCTGGGTAATCACTTCTCATGACAGAGTGGTTAGAAACGTCATGTGGCTGTGCACCTGACTCCAGACAAAGTTACGAGGTTCTTGCAGACTTCTAGCGAAGTTGCTTTTGAAAATATCTTGCCCCATGGGTCTGAATCAGAATCAGGTTTATTATCACTGGCATATGTTGTGAAATTTCCTTTTCTGCAGCAGCAACAATACAATGCATACATAAATGAAAACTGTAACTATAAACTATAAAACTGTAAAACTACACTTTATATATATATATATATACATGAAAAACTGGTATGGCAAGTTGAAGTTCAATTTCAAATTTAATTATCACTCAACCATACATGAATACAGCCAAATGAAACAGCATTACTCCAAGGCAAAGGTGCAAAAACACAAAACCAACAGTCACACACAGCACAAGGCATATATATCACATATAAGATAGCAAGCACCTATCGGGTATCAGTAAAATACAGTCACACAAAAAGAAGATGTGCAATTCAAATGTGCAGGAATTTAAGAAGCTGCAGAGAGTAGCGGACCCTGCCCGGTACAGCACGGGCAATCACTCCCCACCATCGGCGTTATCGACAGGAGGCACTGCCTCAAGGTGGTAACATCCATCATCAAAGATCCCCAGCATCTGGGCCGTGACATCATTCCCCAGCTACCACTGGCCAGGAGGGACAGAAGCATTAAGTCCCACACTAGCAGCATCAAGAACTGCCACTTTCATTCAACCATACAGTTCTTGACCCGACCTGCACAACCCTGTTCGCTACCTTGCTGAGGCAGAATCAGAATCAGGTTTATTATCACTGATGTGCTGTGAAATTTGTTATTTTACAGCAGCAGTGCAGTGCAAAACACAGAAAAGATCTATGTTACAATAATTAATACATCAGGGAGTAAATAAGTAGTGCAAAGAGAGAGCAGAATTGTGAGGTAGTGCTCTTGGACCAAGGGAGAAAGGGGAGAGGGGGAAGCTCCAGAGGGAGGTGATGGGCAGGGCTAAGAGGGGAGCCAGAATGAGGAATAGAAAAAGAGAGAAGGTGGAGGGGGGAGAAATGATCAGAAATTAGAGAAATCCATGTTCATGCCATCAGGTTGGAGGCTACCCAGATGGAATATAAGGTGTTGTTCCTCCAACCCGAGTGTGGCCTCATCGCGAAAGTGGAGGAGACCATGGACTGACGTGTTGGAATGGGAATGGGAAGCCTCTGGAGGCCCCTCCGTTTGTGGCGGATGGAGCAAAGGTGCCCAGCGAAGCCGTCCATCCACCTACATCAGGTCTCACCGACGTAGAGGAGGCTGCACTGGGAGCACCCTACACAGTAGAAGACCCGAACAGATTTGCAGATGAAGTTTTGCCTCACCTGGAAGGACTGTTTTGGGAGGGTCTCTGTCCTGAAATCCTACCTCTCTTTCTCTTCCCGCCGATGTGATCTGACCTGCTGAATTGCAGCATTTTCTGTTTTATTTCCCAGCATTTGGAGTTTGTGATTTTCATTTGCTCTGTGTTAAAGGCTTGTTGACATTACTTAGGGAGAACTGCTCTGAAATAAATATTTCCACCTTATCTACCAGTTCACTACTTCATGTTACAACCATTTATAAATAATTCCTGCTGGGAATTCAATCTTGGATTCAGCCTGTAATAAATGTAAACTTCCCCTCCTACATGGTCCCCAGTTTTCCTTTGCTCCCTTGATGCTATCTTCTGTAATGACCGTTGGAAATTAAAGTTCTCCATGTCTATTTGACAGTGGCAAAATAAATGATATATTAAGCCCTGGAGGTATATACTGGCCTACATTCGGCACTTGAGTCTAATGGTGCATTATATTTTCTGTTACGAACAGCTAATATAATATCTTTCTCTCTCATTCACTCTGTCACACTCTCCTGTGTCTTCTAGTTACTATTTTTATACTCAAATACAGCAGTTGCTTCTTCACAACGCTCCCTTTCCACTCCTGAGAGGATATTGCAAGGTTACACACACCTGGATTTACAGAAGTTTCTCAGTAATCTATTCTTCATTCATACGGGATGATCACAAACTGTAGGAAACACTTTTTCTGTACTATTAATACAACCACATCCTTATAATTCACCTCTTTATTAAATGGCACATAATATTTCGATTCAGGTTTACCTATCACATGTACATTGAAACATACAGTGAAATGCATCATTCGTGTTAACAGCCAACATGCCCAAGGGTGTGTTGGGAGAAGCCCACAAGTGTCAAGTCAAGTCAAGTCAAATCACTTTTATTGTCATTTCGACCATAACTGCTGGTACAGTACATAGTAAAAATGAGACAACGTTTTTCAGGACCATCGTGTTACATCACACAGTACAAAAACTAGACTGAACTACGTAAAAAAATAACACAGAGAAAGCTACACTAGACTACAGACCTACACAGGACTGCATAAAGTGCACAAAAACAGTGCAGGCATTACAAATAAATAATAAACAAGACAATAGGGTAGTAAGGTGTCGGCCCAGGCTCTGGGTATTGAGGAGTCTGATAGCTTGGGGGAAGAAACTGTTACATAGTCTGGTCATGAGAGCTCAAATACTTCGGAGCCTTTTCCCAGACGGCAGGAGGAGAAGAGTTTGTATGAGGGGTGCATGGGGTCCTTCATAATGCTGTTCCCTTTGCGGATGCAGTGTGTAGTGTAAATGTCTGTAATGGTGGGAAGAGAGACCCCGATGATCTTCTCAGCTGACCTCACTATCTGTTGCAGGGTCTTGCGATCCGAGATGATGCAATTTCTAAACCAGGCAGTGATGCAGCTGCTCAGGATGCTCTCAATACAACCCCTGTAGAATGTGATGAGAATGGGGGGTAGGAGATGGACTTTCCTCAGCCTTCGCAGAAAGTAGAGATCCTGCTGGGCTTTCTTTGCTAAGGAGCTGGTGTTGAGGGACCAGGTGAGATTTTCCACCAGGTGAACACCAAGAAATTTGGTGCTCTTAACGATCTCTACTGAGGAGCCATTGATGTTCAGCGGGGAGTGGTCGCTCATTACACATTCCAGTGCCAACAGAAGGTCCTCAGGAAAATGAATGGTCTAAAGGTAGACAAGTCACCTGGACCTCAAGGGAAAATTTTGCCTGACTAATCTGTTGGAACCCTTTGAACAAATAACAAGCAGGAGAAACGAAGGAGAATTGGTTGATGTTGGGTACTTGGATGTTCAGAAGGCCTTTGTCAAGGTGACACACGAGGTTGCTTAGCCAGCTATGAGCCCACAGTAGTACAGGAAAGATTCTAGCATGGATAAAGTAGCGGCTGATTGGCAGGAGGCAAAGGGTGGGAATAAAGGGAGCCTCTTCTGGCTGGCTGCCGGTATCTAGTGGTGTTCCACGAGGGTCTGTGTTGAGACCAATTCTTTTTATGTTATAGGTCAATGATTTGGATGACGGAATTGATGGCTTTGTTGCAAAGTTTGCAGATGATACGAAGATAGGGGGAGGATAGATAGTTTTGAGAAAGTAGAGAGGCTACAGAAGGACTTAGACAGATTAGGAGAATGGGCAAAGAAGTGGCAGATGGAATACAGTGTTGGGAAGTGTATGGTCATGCACGTAAGTAGAAGAAATGAAAGGGTTGACTATTTTCCAACTAGAGAGAAAATACAAAAGTCTGAGGCACAAAGGTATTTGTGAGTCCTTGTGTAGGATTTCCTGAAGATTAATTGGCAGGTTGAGTCTATTATGAGGAAAGTAAAACGTGATGTTAGCATTAATTTCAAGAGGACTAGAATATAAAAGCAAGGATGTAATGTTGAGACTTTATAAAGCACTGGTGAAGCCTCACTTAGATTATTGTGAGCAGTCTTGGGCTCCTTATCTTAGAAAGGATGTGCTGAAACTGGAGAGGGTTCAAAGGAAGTTGACAGAAATGATTCCAGAATCGAATGGCTTGTCATATGAAGAGCATTTGATGGCTCTGTGCGTGTATTCACTAGAATTCAGAAGAATGAGGGGTGACCTAATTGAACCCTATTAAATAGTGAAAGGCCTTGATAGAGTGGATGTGGAGAGGATGTTTCCTAAGGTGAGAGAGTCTAAGACCAGAGAACATAGCCTCAGAATAGAGGGGCATCCTTTTAGAATGGAGATAAGAAGGAACTTTTTAAAGCAAAGAGTGGTAAATCAGTGGAATTCTTTGCCACAAGCAGCTGGGGAGGCCAAGTCTTTATGTATATTTAAGACAGAGGTTGATATATTCTTAATTGGTCAGGACATGAAGGGATACAGGGAGAAGGGAAGAGATTGGAGCTGAGAGGAAAATTGGATCAGCCGCCATGAAATGGTGGAACAGATCTAACTCTGCTCCAATATCTAACGGTCTTTGCTGATCGACCTTCAAGCTTTGATCTGGACTTCTGATTGACTTTTGGCCTTTGATCTTGACTTCTGATTGACCTACAGGCTTAGATCTGGACCTCTGATCGACCTATGGGTTTCGATCTGGATCTCCACTTGAGCTATGGGCTTCGATCTTTGGTATCAACCCAATACTTGCAGATGTTGACAATTGAGGATGCTGGATAAGGATCAGTGGTATTAATTAAGTTATGTCATATTATACAAGGCGGGTTCAAAGGGGAAGTGGGATACAGAACTGGATGCTGAACAATCAGGATTTCAGAATAACAGGATAGTGGAATATGGGAATTTGACTGTACTTTATTACATAAGGGAACTACGCTTTCAGCTGAGAGAGCTGATTGGAGCCCAAAAATCATGCAGGATTCAGATTTTCTCAGTAAAATGAAAATATCACAGATGTTGTAAATCATAACAAAAAATAAGCCATTAACATTATTGCAACATTATCTCTGTTTCTCCCTCCGCAGGTGGTGCCCGACACGTCGATTAATTCCAACACATCACTTATTCAGATGTTGGGAACTTTAATTCCCAAAGTTCCTCATTACAGATGAAGCTGAGGAAATGTGTTAATGTGGAATTGTTGAGCATGAAATTTCATAATTTCAAAGGCTGAAATCTGAATGTGAATCTTATAGGTAATAATTATGCTCTCACTCTAAATCCGTACTTGCGCCTTTTCCATTCGTCAGCAACTGAGCTTCAGTTAGAAGTGGATTTTCGCTTCTTCAGCCCAGTACAAATTTACCATAGGACAATAAGGACCTAAAGGCATTGGAGTAGAATTAGGCCATTCAGCCCATCGCATCTGCTTGGCCGTTCCATCATGGCTGATTCATTATCCCTTTCACCCCTCTTCTCCTGCCTCCTCCCAGTAAACTTTGACACCCTTACTAATCCAGAACCTGTCAACCTCTGCTTTAAATATGACCTCTACAGCCATCTGTGGCAATGAATTCCACAGATTCACCACCCTCTGGCTAAAGAAATTCCTCCTCATCTCTGTTCCAAGGGGAGGCTCTTCTATTCTGAGTCTGTGCCCTCTGGTCCTAGACTCTCTTACTATTGGAAACATCCTCTCCACATCCCTTCTATCAAGACCTGAGGATTGTAATTTGTGGAGCATTGACAGACAGAATTTAATCTCAACAAGTGCAAGGTGATAAAGTTTGTAAGCAGATGCATGATGCAGGCATGAACCAGGAAGCTCTGTTGGAATCCCACCCAACCCAAAATGATTTGCCTCCCTAACTGAAGTGAAAACAAAACTCTGGAACAACAGCCCTGAAGACCAGACTCACCACAAGCTCAAAACTGACTCTTGCAAAATTTCCACAAGTATTGACACTTTCTGGCCAGAAACCTCTAGAGCTATTTCACACAGATTCCCAAACAGGATTATTCTATAATTTTTCACCCGCTGGTTGTATCACATCCAGCGAAGCCCAGGAACAGAAAGGCTACAGGAACTAGTGTATATAGCCCAGTCCATTACAAATACGTCTCCACCATTGAACACATCTACAAGGAGGGCTGCCACAGGAAAGCAGCATCCATTATACCATCCAGGTCATGCTCTCTTCACACTACTACCATCGGGCAGGAGGTACTGGAGCCATAGCTCTAACACCACCTGGTTCTGAAACAATTATTACTCTGCAAGCATCAGGCTACTGAACCAGTGTGGATAACTCACTCACCTCAACTCTGAACTGATTCCTTAGCAATACAGACTCACTTTCAAGAACTCTTTGCAAATCATGTTCTCGGTATTTTTTTAATTTGCACAGTTTGTCTTCTTTTCCTCATTGGTTGTTTGTCAGTCTTTGCTTATGTATAGTTTTTCATTAATTCTATTATATTTCTCTATTTTCCTGTAAATGCCTGCAAGATACTGAATCTCAGGATAGCATATGGTAACACATACAGTGCTGTGCAAAAGTCTTAGGCACATAAATATGGGCAGGGTGTCTAAGACTTTTGCACAGTAGTGTAGAAATTTTATGTATTGCACTGTACTGCTGCTACAAAAAACAACTTTCATGACATAGGTGTGTGATGATAAACCCGATTCGGATATGGATCTCTATTGTGGACTGAGAGTGGGATGGAGGCAGGGACAGGGAAATCATGGTTGGGAAAAGGGAAAGGGGAGGGAGGCGGAAGCACCAGAGAGACATTCTGTAATGATCAATAAACCAATTGTTTGGAATCAAATGAGCTTGCCTGGTGTTTCAGGGCTGGGTGCGTCTGCACCTGTGCCAATGCCCCCACCCCCCGCACCTGGCACTCCTTCTCTGCCACCTGCCCAATACCCATCCTGCAGTGCTCCCCTCGCCATTCCCAACATCCTTTGCTCCCGCCAGATTTACAAACTTGTTCTCCACTCCACGTTGACAAATACAGTACTGTGAAAAGTCTTAGGCACCCGAGCGATATATATGTGCCTAAGACTTTTTTGTACATGTCCTTACCTTAGAACTACCTAGGCTTACCCATAGCCCTCTATTTTTCAAAGCTTCATGTATCCATCCAAGAGTCTCTTAAAAGACCCTATCGTTTCCGCCTCCACTGCCGCTGCCTGCAGCCCATTCCACGCACTCACCACTCTCTGAGTAAAAAACTTACCCCTGACATCTCCTCTGTACCTACTTCCAAGCACCTTAAAACTATGCCCTCTCGCGCAAGCCATTTCAGCCCTGGGAAAAAGCCTCTGGCTATCCACACAATCAATGCCTCTCATCATCTTATACACCTCTATCAGGTCTCCTCTCATCCTCCGTTGTTCCAAGGAGAAAAGGCCGAGTTCACTCTACCTATTCTCATATGGCATGCTCCCCAATCCAGGCAACATCCTTGTAAAATCTCTGCTTTGATAATAAATCTACTTTAAACTTTGAACTTTTTTTTTTACCCATGGTAAAATGCAAAGAGGGATGTAGATATAATTATTTATGGCTTTTGGTGGGCTGATAATGCATGCTATGATGGAGAGCTAGTGATTACTGTCATTGTAATTCACTTGAGTTTAAGATGCTGATGTTCATTCAATTGTTGCTGTAATTAATTCACCGCCTCCCACTGTCTTTTAATTATAGGATATGAGCAGAATTACACCATTCAGCCCATCAAGTCTGTTCTGCTATTCAATCATGGCTGTTTATTTATTTGGACGGTACTGTAGAGTAGCGGTTAGCAGAACGCTATTTTGTCGTAGTTTGTAAGGAGTTTGTTTGTTTTCCCTGTGACCAATGAGCTTATTCCAGGTGTTCCAGTTTCCTCTCACATTCCAAAGACATACTGGTTGATTGGTTAATTGGTCACATGTGTGCAATTGGGCTCGTTGGGCCACAAGAACCTGTACTGTGTCGTATCTCTAAGTAAATATAAAAAATCAACCCCATTCTCTCGTCTTCTCCCTGTAACCCTTAACTCTAATTAAGAACCTATCATTGTCTGTATTAAATATATGCAATGATTTGGCTTCCACTGTCCTCTGTGGTAACAAACTTCATGGATGCGCCATAAGTTCTAAATAGGGAAAACGGATTTCCCTTTGCATGGTAGTGAAAAGCTAAGGAGCCCAGAATTGATTGAAGAATTAAATGGAAGAAATGGAAGACTTTTTTCATCTGGAGCTCTGCGCCTGAATGGAACAGTCGGAAACCTCCATCATATATAGAAATTACTTGCATATGTACCTAAGGGCTGTAACCTACATGACTATGGACTGACTGTTAGAAGTTAAAATTAGCCTGGAGACCTCTTTTATAGTAACTGCAGACAAGAATGGTTTCCATATGTGCCGTGAACTTTCTATGATTCTACACTTCCAAAGAATCTGATTGGCTGTAAAATGTATTAGGGTAACTGAAGGCCTTCAAAGGTATTTTTAAAATACTGTATCGACAGCAAGATTTCAAGATTCAGACTTATTTGTCTTGTGTACATCGAAAAATACACTAAAGTGCATTGATTGTGTCCACAGCTAATGTAATCCGAGGGTGTGCTGGGGGCAGGTATCGCCACACGTTCCGATGCCAAAATATCATGCCAAAAGTGCTCAGGAGAACAACACAAATCACAACAAGCAACAAAACGACAGCAAAAATAAGCCCTGTTCCTCTCTCCCATCCTTGGGCAGGCCTTCAGTTTTCAGCCTCCAGCAGACGTGGAATCGGCCCTACAGACACCCAGCTTCAACCTCTCCAGAGGCGTCTTTCTTTATTAGTCTTTTTTCACAATGTTTCCTCCTCATATGTAATTGATTTTAATGCTGCAATTAATCTTTAGGCCAATGTGAATCAAAACTAATCCACTTGAAATACTATCCATAAAGAATTCAAATAATCTAGAACCAACTTTTCGCTATCATTTATTAGAGAAAATAGAAAGTTCGACAAAATATGTTCACCTGGGAACTGGATACATGCATCTGCAATGTCAAAGTTCAAAGTAAATTCATTATCAAGGTACTTATATGTCACCATATACAACCCTGAGATTTATTTCCATAAGACCATATGACCATAAGGCATGGGAGAAGATATAGACTTTTCTGCCCATCGAGTTTGCTCTGCCATTCCATGGCTGATTTATTATCCCACTAAATCCCATTTTCCTGCCTTCTCCCCATAACCTTCAATGAACTTACTAACCAAGAACATATCCTCAGCCATCTGTGGCAATGAATTCCACAGATTCACCACCCTCTGGCTAAAAAAATTTGGTGCCAGGGTAGCACAGCAGTTAGTGCAATGCTATTACAGCCCAGGGCATGAGTTCAATTCCAGCGTCCTCTGTAAGAAAGTTTATACACTCTACACATGGAAGTTTCCCTCCCACAGTCCAAAGACGTAGCAGTTAGAAGGTTAATTGGTCATTGTAACTTGTCTTGTGATTAGGCCGGGGTTAAATAGGTGGGTTGCTGGACTGTGCAGCTCGTTGGGCAGGAAGGGTCTGTTCTGCGCTGTATCTCTAAATAACAATAAATAAATTCTTCCTCACCTCTGTTCTAAATGGACATCCTTTTTTGCATTTCCCTGCAAGCATTCACAGTAGAACAAAGAAATACAACAGAATCAATGAAAAACTATACACAAAGACTACACAGACTGGCAGATGTGTGGAACATCAAAATGCAGCGTACAACAGCATGCTATGGTACACAAAACAAAGATGGCTACGGGGGAAGAACTTGGACTAAATGAATGACTCTTTCATGGAGGTGCTCATTGTGATGTTTGCTGCTGGCTAGAAAGCAATCACTGACTTGAGACCAAAATTAAAGCCTCAGTTCGTTTGATGCTGGAGTTATAGAGCAAATTTTGGTTTCAGCAATCTGGAAGGAAAGAATGAAGTTCTATAACTGACTATAAACACAAGAGATTAAGCAGATGCTGGAAATCCAGAGCAACGCTCACAAAATGCTTGAGGAATTCAGCGGGCCAGGCAGCAGCTATGGAGAGGAATAAACAGTCAATGTTTTAGGCTGACATCCTGCAACGGGACTAGAAAGGAAGGAGGCAGAAGCCAGAATAAGAAGCTGGGGGTGGGGAGGAATAAAGCTGAAGGTGATAGCTGAAGCCAGGTGAAGGGAAAGGTAGGTGGGTGGGGGAAGGGGGATGAAGAGAGAAGCTGGGAGGTGATAGGAGGTAAAGGTAAAGGGCTGAAGAAGGAGGAATCTGATAGGAGCAGAGAGCGGACCATGGGGAAAAGGGGAAAGAGGAGAGGCACCAGAGGGAGATGAGGAGAAGAGAAGGGATAAGAGGAGAGCCAGAATGGGGAATGGAAAAATCTATAACTGACCATCAATTCTTCCACATCAAATCGCAAGAAGAGAGGAATAAAACTCTAAGACAAAAATCATGAGCAGTGCATAATTTATTGCTAATGGTCTTAATAGCTTGTCCACAACTGACCTACAGACTGTAACTTGTTGATGTAGCCAGGCGGAGAGAGACCTTGTCTGCAGAGGACTGCATGACATTAGCACTTTGATGAACAGCAGTGGAGACAGGTACAAAGCAGCATGCCACATCTACGTGTTATGCTATGCATTTTTGCTTGTGTTATAGTGAGACAACAAACAAATATGATGTTGGGCACATATGCCAGAGGCAGAACACTTGGCTATGAAACTCAATCATTATGAGAAAGCATATGCAGAGCACATATTCTTCGTGTTTGGAAAAAAATGCAATTTTTGAACAGTTTAATCCAATAATAATAGATTTGTGTAATGGATTCATTGCTAAAGCAGTCTGGCATCATTCCCATTATAGGGCAGCTTCTCACAAAGACACTAATGGTGAGTGATTTATGTTGAAATAGAACAGACCCTTGGAGGCTCCAAATGTAATACAACAATACATGCTTTTCACTTGCAGGAGATAATCATGCAGGCAATTACAATAATGGATAGAAGTTTATAAAAATTGTTCGTCACCATTTGGGAGTCGTTAAATACTAGGGTAAATGCATGCTGATATAAAATTAGAATTTCTGATACAAAGGCAAAGTGAAGTCCTTGATAAGTGCAAAATGATGTGGATTTTTTCCAACTGCTGATGCTGAAATAAAAATAAAAATTGCTGGGAAAAGAGATGAAGGGTGTTAGGGCATATTCTGGAGATAGGCAATATAGCAAATATTAATTTTAACAGCAACCAGTCTTCAGATCTGAATGTGTATTGTAGATTGAATTCAAGATGCAGCTCAGAACAATGGTCTTCCTGGAGCTGCATTTTAGAGTAAATTGCAAACATCCAATTGACCTGCGATTTCTGCATATGCATGAATGCAATCGACACACCAATGCATGAATGGAGACCATAGTAATTAACACTCATTCTGGGTGTGTTGGTGAGAAGATCCACGGATATTAGAATTACATGTAACTCAAACAAGCATCATGAGGGCATTGTAACTGTAGAAATTGTCTTGTTACCTTTGTTCTTTAATGGATAAAAATGTGCTATAATATTGGATCTGTCAAGTGACTCCAAAGGCTGTCAGCTAGTGTGTGTCTTGAATAAACACTTTTATATCTTCCAGCTGTGTCTCTCCGGTGACTTTGTTCACAGTCACGACAAAGGGTCTCGGTCTGAAACTTCGAATGTTCATTCATTTCCATAAATACCGCCTGACCTGCTGAGTTCTTCCAACATTTTGAGTGTTTTGCATCTGCAGAATCTCGTGTTCAAGAAAGATTACTGTTATTTGTCAGACGTACATCGAAACATCAAAACTTGTAAATGTGTTCCACAGACATTATTGCTTTTGCCCAGATTCATTAACTGACTGTGTACAGACTTGCTGCAGTTCAAGCGGAAAGAAAATAAAGATTAGTTATGTAATCAGGAATGTACTGTGTGTTGTGTGTCTGGAAATCAGATTATCATTTCAAATCAAAATTTTCTCTGAAGGAGAAGTTGAACACAACAAGCTGCATCACTGTGTGGTACAGAAACTGCCCTGGAGCGGACAGGAGGGCTCTACAATGGGTAGTCAAAACTTCCCAACACATCACTGGCATCAGTCTACCTTCCATCAAGGACATATGATGCTCCGCGGAAAAGGCCAGTGATACCATGAAAGATCTCACCCTCCCATGTTAGGACCACCAGACTCAAATACATTTACTTTCCCCAAGCAGTAAGGCTGGTCAACACCTCCACCCACTACCCCACCCCTCCACACCCCCAAGCACCACTGCTTCATCATTTCCTGACAGCTGGTGTACCTTATGCACAGGAAGCAACTGACACGATGAGAGAATCCAGAGGAGGTTCACGAGGATGATTCCAGGAATGAAGGGGTTAACATAGGGGGAGCATTTAGCAGCATTGGACCTGTACTCACTGGAATATGGATCTCATTGAAACCTTCTCAATGCTGGAAGGACTAGATAGGGTGGATGTTTCCTCTGGTGGGGGCATCCAGAACTAGGGGGCCCAGTCTCAAACTTGAGGGGCAACCTTTTAGAACAGAGGTAAGGACGAAATCTTTTAGCCAGAGAGTAGTGAATCTGTGAAATGCTCTGCCACAGACTGCAGTCGAGGCCAAATCCAGGGTATATTTAAGGCGGAAGTTGATCATTTCCTGATCGGTCAGGGTATCAAATGATATGGCGAGAAGGCAGGTGTATGGGGTTGAGTGGGGTCCAGGGTCAGCCATGATGGAATGGCGGAACATATTCAATGGGCTGAATGGCTTAATTCTGCTCCTATGTCTTATGCTGTTATGGATGAAGGAAACCAGAAATGGTGGACCTACATTGCTGTTATAAACAGCAGCAGCGTTACGGGCAAAAGATAGATCTTTTGTACAGACACTTCTGTGCCGAACATCATTTTCTGGACATACAATCAATCTATTTATATAAGCCATCTAATGTATTTAAATTGTTTGTGTTTTTTTGTGCTGCATTGGATCTGGAGTAACAACCATTTTGTTCTCCTTTTGTGAACTGTTGAATGACAATAAACAATTTCGAATATAACATAGAACAGTACAGCGTGGGAACAGACCATTCAGCCCACAATGTTGTGCCAAACCATACGAAAAGTAAATCAAAAACACCCAAAAACTAATTCCTCCTACCTACAGAATGTCCATATCCCTCCAGCTTCCTCATATTCTTGTTCCTAGCCAAACATCTTTTAAAAGCCAACTCTTGGGTTGCATTTCCACAGGCTCCAGGCCTCAATGAGGCAGGCATCAGTTGCTGAAAGAACCCTTGGAAAATTCTGTCCCTACAAGCTGCTTGGCAGTGGGGATATATATACGTGAGCCCGTATCAATGTGGGATCAGAGGGTGGGATTCTCATTCACAATGGCTCTGCAAATAAGTCTCACTCCTGCAGGTTAAGCTAAAATTTTAAAATATAATCTATCTTAAAATAAATTTTAAAGATGAAAAAACACATGGGATTCTGCAGTTGCTGGAAATCCAGAGCGACGCACATAAAATGCTGGAGGATCTCAGCAGGGCAGGCAGCATCTATGAAAATAAAGAAACCGTTGACGTTTTGGGCTGAGTCCGTTCGTCAGATCTGGAAAGGAAGCAAGAAGATGCCAGAATAAGGAGGTAGGGGGAGGGGAAGGAGGACACACTAGAAGATGATAGTTGGAGCTAGATGGGTGAGGGAGGAAGCACTCAGTTATGGGTTATGTTAGGTGGAAAAGGTAAAAGGATGGAAAAGAAGGAATTGGATAGGAGAGGAGAGTGGCCCATGGGAGAAAGGGAAGGAGGAAGGGCACTAGGAAGAGGTGGTGGGCAGGTGAGGAGAAGAGGTAAGAGGCCAGAGTGGGCAATGGAAGAAGAGGGAAGGGGGAGGGAAAAATTACCAGAAGTTGGAGAAATCAATACTTATGTCATCAGTTTGGAGGCAACCTGGACGGAAAATGAGATGTTGCTCCTCCAACCAGAAAGTGGCCTCATCATGCTAGAAGAGGAGGCTATGGGCCTATGTGCCGGAACAGGATTGGCAATAGGAATTAAAATGTTTGGCCACCATGAAACTCTGCATTTTTGCAGATGGAGCAGAGGTGCTCGACAAAGCAATCCCCTAATCTACTTTGGGTCTCACCAACGTAGAGGAAGACACATTTCCAAGATATGATTTGTAACAAATATTCATCCCTTTTAGACATGACCCGGTGGTCCTCCAAACATAAGTAAGGATCGTATTACATCTAAGGAAAAAGTTTACCATACTTTTAATTAATCTATTAAAATTTTAAAAAAACAACTTTCCACTTCTGTGTTTTCATCTTTTATTGCTGTTGTTTTACATATTTTGATGTAAAACCTGCTTGTAAATGCAAATATCTAATCAGCCAATCACGTGGCAGCAACTCAATGCATAAAAGTAAGCAGGCATGGTCAAGAAGTTCAGTTGTGGTTTAGACCAAACATCACAATGGAGCAGAATTCTGATCTAAATGACTTTGACCATGGAATAATTGTCAGAGTGGTTTGAGTATCTCAGAAACTGCTGATCTTCACACAGAACAGTCTCTAGAGTTTACAGAGAATGGTGTGAAAACAAAACAAAACATCCAGTGAGCGGCAGTTCTGTGGGTGAAAGTGCCTTGTTAATGAGATAGATTAAAGGAGAATGGACAGACTGGTTCAAACTGACAGAAAAACAACAGTAACTCAAACAACTATGTGTTAGAATCATGCTGCACAGAAGAGCATCTCTGAACACACAACACGTCAAACATTGAAGTGGATGGGAAACAGCAGCAGAAGATCACAAACACACATAGGAGGTACCTAATAAAGTGGCCACTGAGTGTATGTAAGGCAAGGCATCATGAGGATTATCTTCAGCATTAGCTGTGAATTCTTGCTTGTAGACATACCAGAGCCCAGGGGGTAGAGGATAACTGGCAGTGTAGCTGAATGTTGTCTGAGGTGGCTGTTATGGTGCAATCCTTAATTGAGCAAAAACATTCAATTATATGACAACACACACAAAACACTGGAGGAACTCAGCAGGTCAGGAAGTATCTATGGAAAAACAGTCGATGTTTTGGGCCAAGACCCTTCTTCAGGACTACTTTAATTACGTTGCCTGCTTTCTCCTCCTCTCCTGAAGCAGTAATGTGCCAAGAGATGAGTCAACGAGCCTACTTTATAGCATCACACCCAAAGACTTCACTGCGGCGGACAGGAGGCCTCGACAACAGGTAGTTAAAACTGCGCAATGCATCACTGGCACCAACCTATCCGCCACCAAGAACATATACTCAGTGCCACTTTATTTGGTAATAATGTAGCCCATCCACTTCAAGGTGCTCTTCTACACACCACTGTTGCAACCAACAATCATTCCACAGTCAAAGTCACTTAGAGTACATTTCTCCCCCATTCTGATGTTTGGTCTGAACAACAACTGAACCTCCTGACCATGTCTGCATGCTTTTCTGCATTGGGTTGCTGCCACATGATTGGCTGATTAGAGATTTGCATTAACGATCAGGAGTACAGGTGTACAGATATACCTAATAAATAGTGTAGATACAGAAATGTTCCAGAAAGCAATGTCAGGAAGGATCCCACTTCCGTCAGGACCACCAGACTCAAAAACAGTTATTTCCTATTTCAAACTTCAAAGTTCAAAGTCTATTTATTATCAGAGTATGCATCATTATATACAACACTAAGATTCGTTTTCTTGCGGGCGTACGCAGTAAATCCAAGAAACACAATAGAATCAAATAAAGACCACATCCGACAGGATGGACAGACAGCCAATGTGCAAAGGACAGCAAACCGTGCAAACGTGAAAGAGAAAAAAATAATAATTATAATGCTGTTAAAACAAATGACGAAATTCACTGTGTGTTCTGATGTACATGTGATTAATAAATCTCTGAATCTGAAGGCTGTGCCAATGACATATACGTCCTTCCAGAGAATAGAAGAAAAAAACGCATTTCAAAAGTATCTAAACAGAAGAGATTGTGCAGATGTTAGAAAGAATCTCTTGTGTTTATGATTTACTGCTCCACTATGTAGTATTGAGGTACACCTACCCTGAAAAAGTTAAAATCTTCTCTTCGACGGGAGTTCTGTGAGACCCTCTCTCACTGCTCCTCTCCTGTGATCTCTGCTGCCCTCTGACTCTTCAAACATGTCCTAACCCAGACTTGTACCTTCTAGCTTCTTCCCTCTGCCTTTCCAGTCTCAACCCAAACTCTTTATTCCACTCCACTGATGCTGCCTGACCTGCTGAGTTCCTCCAGCATTTTGTGTGTGTGTGTGTGTGTGTGTGTGTGTTACTTTTAAAAATATCTACACAAGATAACTAGAAGCTGTTATGTTTTATCAGCTACAAGATGCATTTAGCATTTAAATATACAGGCATTTGAACAGTGATAAGAAAATAATACCCTTACTTTGTGTTCCCATTTCTCTACTATAATTATGCTAACATTAGTGGAACAACTGTGGAATTAACAAAATAAGAACAAGAATGAGTAAACCCAGCAAGAGTTAAGTTCACAGTTCCAAATATTAACCATTGTTCATTATAGTTAGATGATATTATGAAGTATGTATATAGATACACTCAGTGGACACTTTGTTAGGTCTGTCCTGTACCTAATAAAGTGGCCATTGAGTATATGTTCATGGTCTTCTGCTGTTGTAGCCATCCACTTCAAGGTTCAACAGATTGAGCGTCCAGAGATGTTCTTCTGCACACCACTGTTGTAATGCATGGTTATTTGAGTTACTATCGTCTTTGCATCAACTTGAACCAGTCTGGCAATCCTCCTCTGAATTCTGTCATTAGCAAGTCATTTTCGCACACAGAACTGCCACTCACAGGATTTTTTTTGCTTTTCACACCATTCTCTGTAAAATCTAGAGACTGTTGTGCATGAAAATCACAGGAGATCAGCAATTTCTGAGATACTCAAACCACCCCATCTGGCACCAACAATCTTTCTATGGTCAAAGTCACTTAGATCACATTTTTCCCCATTCTGATGTTTGCTTTGAACAACAACTGAACCTCCTGACCATGTCGGCATGCTTTTAAGCATTGAGTTGCTGCCACGTGATTGGCCGATGAGATATTTGCATTAATGTACCAGTAGCAAATAAGCTGACCACTGAGTATATAATGAATAACCGTTTACAACATTGTATCAAAAGTAACTTATGATTTAAAAGAGACAATTGTATGGGAATTAAATTGAACAACGTTATTGAGGTACTTCATTGCTTTTGTCAGTGTGTGAATTGAAGCTTGATTAAATTTAAAGAGTAATGGTTTTTGCAGAGAACTGATACAGGATAAAATTAATAGAAAATTGTGGAATGCAGAAAGATAATCTCATATGTAGGGTTGAACATCTATTAAAAATGATCTTTGAAGCCAAGGAAAATGTTACAATGCCTTCCTTCTCTCTCAGTAAATGCAAATATATTTTCTCTAATCTCAAAGGAGCCTTCTCGTCACATGTGAATGAATGAATTAATTAGGCTAATACAGGGACAGAAAATTCCAGTAACTATGCAAATCTAGTATAATTTCTGTAGTTAGGTTTTAAAAGGATTGGAAAAATAATTCTATTGTGGAAAGAGAGCCTTGAACTCGTGGGTGTGGTTGACTATTCTAGGTCACGGCAATCCTGCTGGCTATATTCCATGTAGGTTGAAATAAGATATTTAAGTTGGTTAAAGAGATTAAAAATGAAAGTGACAGTCTTAAATTAACAAGCCCAAAGTGAAATTGGAAATGAGGGGATGTTTAGCTTTATTAAACTGATTAGCAGTGAATAAAAGATGGTCCTCCTTCCCTTCTTCCATGGTCTACTGTCCTCTCCTATCATATTTCTTCTTCTTTAGCCCTTTATCTCTTCCACCTATCACTTCTCAGTTTCTTATTTCATCCCCACCCTCCCACCTTCCTTCTCACCTGGTCTCATCTTAGGTCCCACAGCACCAGGTTCAGGAACACCCTTCAACCATCAGGCTCCTGAACCAGTGTGGATAACTTCACTCACCTTAATACTGAACTGATTCCACAACCTATGAACTCACTTTCAATGACTCTACAACTCATGTTCTTAATATTATATATTACTTGCTTATTTATTATTATCATATGCTTTTCGTGTGTTTGCATAGTTTGCCTTCAGCTTCGTCGAGCGCCTCCTCCAGAAGAAGCAGGATCTCCCAGTGGCTACCCATTTTAATTCTACTTTCCATCCCCATTCCAATATGTCTTCCTCTACTGTTGTGATGGGGCCACTCTCAGGTTGGAGGAACAACACTTCATGTTCCGTCGGGCGCTCAGAATACGGTGTTCGGCGAAGTGGTCCTGCTGAAGGGTCTCGGCCCAAAACGTCAACTGTTACTCTTTTCCATAGACTCTGCCCCGGCCTGCTGGGTTCCTCCAGCATTTTATGTGTGTTGCTTAGATTTCCAGCATCTGCAGATTTTCCCTCGTTTGTCTTCAGCCACCGATACCTCTGTTACAGGTTGCAATCAGAATTCTTTCTCATTGCACATTTGCCTTTGAGACAGAAGATAAAAAATGTGTGCTTAGTAGATAGTGTGAAGTGAGTGATATCATATTCCGTGCCCTTTAGGGGACCATGGTACATAACGGTTAGCACGACATTATTACAGCTCAGGGCATCAGAGTTTGGAATTCAAATCTGGCGTCCTCTGTAAGAAAGTTTGTACCTTCTTCCTGTGTGTATAGAAACATAGAAAATAGGTGCAGGAGTAGGCCATTCGGACCTTCAAGCCTGCACCATCATTCAGTATGATCATGGCTGATCATCCAACTCAGAACCCTGTACCTGCCTTCTCTCCACACCCCCTGATCCCTTTAGCTACAAGGGCCATATCTAACTCCCTCTTAAATATAGCCAATGAACTGGCCTCAACTGCTCCCTGTGGCAGAGAATTCCACAGATGGTTTTGTTGGTGTTGGTTTCCTTTGGGTGTACTGTTTTCCTCCCACAGTCCAAAGATATATTGGTTAGTAGGCTAATTGGAATTGTCTTATGATTGGGCTGGGGTTAAGTAAGTGGGCTGCTGGGCAGTGTGACTCATTGGACCAGAGGGGCTTGTTCCCTACTGTATCTCTAAATAAATAAAATTAAAATAAATAAATATATACCCATTTCCATTAGCATCTATAGTAGTGTACACTGGGCAGTGCTGAACAGACTTGCTGACTCAGTACGTGCTTTGCACAACTGTCCTAGACAATTTATGTTTCTTACTGAATTGCTTAGCCATTACAATCAGTTAAGAAGTCATTTTTATTTTGATTTAAGTTCTCTGGAAGTGTTTATAATCAGCTGATCTGAAGCCAGAAGCAGCAACAATGAGGTCTGATATTCATGAGCCAGACGCAGGAAGTTGCTGGAAACTGATTACTTGCATTGGAGGCTACAGTCTACACATATTATTGTAACCCAAGCTGCAATTAGTCATCATGATATTTGCAGGTAATTGTATCTTTATAACAACTGTTTCTATATCTAGTGTTTGGGTCCGGAATTAGGGCCTAGTGTTCAGTGATCGACATATCTTGGGATCGATGCTGAGGATCAAGGCACAAGAGCCAAATCGGAAGTTCAGGAGTCAAGGCCCTCTGGCTGGAGCCGAGTCTGCGAATCTATAAGTGCACCGGGGAGGTCAGTGTCCGTTGGAGGCTGGAGATTGGATGTTTGTCTTGGGGTTGTAGGACTGTGTAGGTAGGTTGGTTGGTTGGAAGGAGGAATGGGGCTTGCGTTTGCTTTAGTTGTTTGTTGCTTGTTCTGTTTCATATTGTCCTGCTGAACATTGTGGACATGCTACATTGGTGCCTGAATGTGTAGCTACACCCTCGGATGTGTTGGCTATTAATGCAAATGATGCATTTAACTGTATCTTTCAATATACATGTGATAAATAAACTTGAATCTTGAATCTACAGCTGAAAGTATGTATGTCTGCCCATTCCCCTGTACTTATGAATCCTAAAAGAGAAAAAGGAAAACGATTTTCTAAGTTTTCAATGTCTTACCTTTTGTTTATTTCATTGTATTTGTCATAATGCCCATGGTAAGTTCTGCTTCCATCTATCATCCACCTCTCTCTGGATCTCTCTCCAGGGACTCACTAACCCGTCTCATCACTCCACCTCTCCACTGTAAACCTGAAGCAGACTTGGCCCAAAATATCAATCATTCCCTCCCCCATCCACAGATGCTGCCCAAATTGCTGAGTTCCTCCAGCACAGAAATAGGCCACTGAGCCCACAATGTTGTGCTGAACTAACTTAAATTAGTAATCAAATGCACAACTACTCTAATCCCATCTGCCGACACGATATTTGTTGTTGTCACCGTAGAGTCGTTCAGCATGGAAGCAGGCCTTCCAGCCTAGGCCATCCATACTGACCAAAATGTCTGTCGAAGCTTGTCCCGTTTGCCTCTATTTGACCCATAAAGCTCTATGTATATGGGTCAAATAGAGGCAAATGAGAGCCTAGGCCTTTTCTATCCATGTACTTGTCCAAATGTCTTTTAAACATTATAATTGCACCCATTTCTTAATGTCTAAGCTGCCTCTGGCGCCTCATTCTATATATTACCTAAGTTAAAAATTTTGCCCATTAATTCTTTTCCTCTCTCACCCTAAACCATAATCAGAAGCAGAATCAGGTTTATTATCACTGACATACAATATGTTGTGACACAAAAGGTACTGCAGATGCTGGAAATCCAGAGTAATACACACAATGTGCTGAAGGAGCTCAGCAGGTCAGGCAGCATCTATGGAGGGGAATGAACAGTTGACATATTAGGCAGAGACCTTTCATTAGGACAACATCAGTATGTTGTGAAATTTATTGTTTATTGGCAGTAGCACAGTGCAATGCATAAAAAATACTACAAGATACAATAAGAAAAATATAAATAAAATAAATAAGTAGCTCAAGAAGACAGCAAAGAGTGAGGTCGTGTTCATGGTCCACTCATAAATCTGATGGTGGAGGGGACGAAGCTGTTCCTGAATCAGTGAGTGTGGGTCTTCAAACCCCTCTACCTCCTCCCTGATGGTAGCAATGAGAAGAGGGCATGACCTGGTGGCGGGGGTCTGTAATGATGGATGCTGCCTTCATCAGACATTGCTTTTTGAAGATGTCCTCGGTGGGGAGGCTAGTGCCTTTGATGCAACCTACCCCCTCTCCCCTACCCCGGGGAAAAAAAATGGTGAATCATATTTTATCCCTTGCCTTACGTATCTTATCTCCACCCTCTCAATTTTATACATCCTCTAAAAATGAGGTCACCTCACAATTTCCAGTGCTCCTGGGAGAACACACTTATTGTCCCACTTCCCTCCAGAAGGTGGTTCAGGAGCATGAAGACTTGTATGGCCAGATTTGGGAACAGCTTCTTTCCAACTGTGATAAGACTGCTGAACAGATCCTGACCCGGATCTGGGCCGTACCTTCCAAATATCTGGACCTGACTTGCACTACCTTACTTTCCCTTTTCTATTTTCTAATTATGATTTATAATTAAAATTTGTATTATATTTACTTCGATTTGTACTTCAGGGAGTGCGAAGCGCAGAAACAAGTATCACTGTGATGATTGTATGCTCTAGTATCAATTGTTTGGTGACAAAAAAGTAAAGTAAAGTAAAACAGTCCCAGCCTATCCAGTTTTTCCTTATAACTGAAGCCCTCCAGTCCTGCTAACAACCTTGTGAATCCTTTTTGGACCCTTTCCAGCTCAATGTCATCCTTCCTATAACTGGGCGACCGGAACCACACACAATGCTCCAAGCTTTGTAAGCTGCAACATAATTTTTACCTCCTGTACTCACAGCCCTTACTGACAAAGACAGATGCCTTCATCATTCCTCTGTCCATCTGTTTCACCACTTACAGGGACTATGTATCTGTACCCCTAGGTTTCTCTGTTCAATAACAGTCTCCCGAGCTCTACCAGTTACTGTTTAAGCCTTGCCCTGGTTTCACTGACCAAAGTGCAAAATCTTGCACTTGTCTGAGTTACTGAGTTAAATTCCATCTGCCATTCCTTGGCCTATTTCCCCAAATTCATCTAGGCTCTATTGTAATCTTAGATAACCATCTTCAATGTACACCGCCAATTTTGATGTCATCTGCAAATTTACTGTTTTAACAGCAATGTCATCCAAATTGTTAATATTAATGACAAACAACAGTGAGCCTAACACCGATCCCTGCGGCTCAACACTAGTCACAGGCCTCCAGCATAACCACCCTCCACTTCTACCTTTCAATATATTATCATCCAAGTGAAAAAGGTGCCCCTTAGGTCCCTTTTAATTTTTCCCTGCTCTCCCAAAACCATAATCGGAATCAGTTTATTATCACTGACACATGTCTGATTCCTTCATCCAAGTCAAGTTTGGATCCTATTGACTAGTTCACCATGCATTCCTTGTGATCTAACCTTCCAGTCTAGTTTACCATGTGGGCTCTTATCAAAAGTCTTTGCTGAATTCTATACAGACAACGCCTACCACCTTCCCCTCATAATCCTCCTCGGCATCTCCAGGAAAACTCAGTCAAATTTCTAATGATCAAAGCCATGCTGACTACAGTATTTCTAATCAATCCCTGCTTTTCCAAATGTCTGAACCTGTTCTGATAAAGAGTAACTCACTTGGAACAATAACTCTATTTATCTCTTTCGGTGTAACTGCCTGATCTGATAAGCATTTGCAGCATCAAGTGTTTCTAGACTTCACCTCCTGCAGTGTTTAGCTTTCACAGTCTAAGACAGCTGGAAAAGCTGAGACTACATGGATAGATTTCAGTGGAATGAGGTGATGAGAGACACCACACACATATAAATTTCTTCTTCACACACACACAAAATATTCTTCAATTTTTTTTATCATTTAACCACACACACAGGTATACAGCTAAACGAAACAGCTTTCGTCAGGGAGCAGAGTGCAAAACACAGTACATAAAATATATCATTCATTCGTTATGACATGGGCAATCATGGTCTTTCCATGACCGTAATTATTCCTGGCAAATTTTTCTACAGAAGTGGTTTGCCATTGCCTTCTTCTGTGCTGTGTCTTTACAAGACAGGTGACCCCAGCCATTATCAATACTCTTCAGAGATTGTCTGCCTGGTGTCAGTGGTCACATTACCAGGACTTGTGACGCACCGGCTGCTCATACGACCATCCACCACCTGCTCCCATGGCTTCACGTGACCCTGACTGGGGGGCTGAGCAGGTGCTACACCTTGCCCAAGGGTGACCTGCAGGCTAGCAGAGGGAAGGAGCACCTTACACCTCCTTTGGTAAAGATGTATCTCCATCCCACCACCCAATATAATACATATAACACATCAAATAATATTAACAAAAAATGTTAAAAATCTGTAGACGTACAAGTTGGCATAAAGTGCATATAGGACCTTAGTTAAATGTACAACAGTATAAAGCTACTGCTGTTATCATAAATAATGTGTACTGGGTGGTAGCAGGGTGTTTGAAAGTCCCACAGCCTGGGGGAAGAAGCTGTTAGCCAGCCTAACAGTCCTTGTTCTCATACTGCTCGACAGGAGAAGGTCAGCGAGATTGTGGGATGGGTGGGAGGGGTCCCTTGACAATGCTGCAGGCTCTGCAAATGCAACAAATGTTCAAGGAACTCAGTGGGTCAGACAGCATCTACGGAGGGAAATAAAACAGTTGACATTTCGGGCCGAGACTCTGCATCAGAACTGGAAAGGAAGAGGGCATAAACCAGAAAATAGGGTGGGGAGAGGGGTAAGGAGCACAAGCTGGTAGACGATAGGTAAATCAGAATCAGGTTTAATATCACACTGACATATGTCATGAAAGTTGTTGTTTTGGGGAAGCAGTGCATTGTAATACATAATAATAAAAGTTCAAAGTAAAATTTACTATCAGAGTACATACATGTCACCACATACAACCCAGAAATTCTTTTTCTTGCAGGCATACTTAGCAAATCGATAGAACAGTAACTGTGAACAGGATCAATGAACAGCAAACTGTACAGATGTAAATAAAACGAAGCAGTAATAAATAACAAGAGCATCTCCAACTCGCTGACTATCAACTCTGGGGCACCACAGGGGTGTCTGCTTAGCCCGCTGCTTTACTCTCTCTAAGCTCATGACTGTGTGACTAGGCATTGCTCAAATCTCTCCATAAATTTGCTGATGATACAACCATTGCTGGCAAAATTTCAGATGGTAATGTAAGGGCATACAGAAGCGATATTTACCAGTTAGTGGAGTGGTGTCGCAGCAGCAACCTCATACTCAATGTCAGGAAGACCAAAGAGCTGATTGTGGATTTCAGAAAGGGTAAGACAAGGGAACACAAACCAATCCTCATAGGGGGATCAGAAGTGGAGAGGGTGAACAATTTCAAGTTCCTGGGTGTCAACATCTCTGAGGACATAACCTGGACACAACATATTAAAGAAGGCAAGGCAGCAGCTATATTTCATTAGGAGTTTGGGGAGGTTTAGTTGGTCAACTAAAATACTCGAAACTGTACTGTGGAGTGCATTCTGACTGGCTGCATCAAACTTGTATGCAGTGTTGGAGCTGTGCTTGGCCACACAGTCATAAGTGTAAAGCAAGTAGAGCAGGGGGCTAAGCACACAGCCTTGTAGTGCACCTGAGCTGATGGAGATTGTGGAGTAGGTGTTTTTGGCAATCCAAGTTGACTGGGGTTCCCAAGTGGGGAAATCTAGGATCCAATTGCACAAGGGGTTATCGAGGTCCAGGTCTTGACGTTCACTGATTAATTTTGAGGGGTGATGTTATTAAAGGAAATTTAAAGGTTCAAAGTAATCGTTATTATGAAAATACATATACATCGCCATAACAATCCTCAGATTCATTTTCTTGTAGGCATACTCAATAAATCTATAAAATAATAACCATAACAGAATCAATGAAATACTGCCCTATTTGGGTATTCATGGTACGGAAGACAACAAACTATGCAAATACAAAAAGAAAGAAATAGTAATAATAATAAATAAGCAACAACTATCAAGAACATGAGATGAAGAGTCCTTGAAAGTGAGTCAATTGGTTGTGGGAGCATTTCAATGATGGGGCAAGTGAACAATAAGTGTATGGATGTAATGCTGCTGGCATACATCCTGGGATGCACTGGGACACATCATCAGTGATGTAACCTGTGGTGACCAGGTGTTTCAGGTCTTTGAATATCAGACATTCTCACCCAGATTACCCAGCTAGGGCTGGTCAGGCCAGGGCTTGTGTCCCAGCAGCATCTCTCCATGAGTCACACCTCTAGATCCATAACCATCTGGAGGCTTGCTTAGCAGCTTCTGCTATGGTCCTGATGGCTCTTTCCAGCCCCATAAGTGCCAAGGATATATATATATATATATATAATTACATTAAATGACTAGCGCAAAAAGTGAGGGTAAATACTGAGCAACACACACAAAATGCTGGTGGAACGCAGCAGGCTAGGCAGCATCTATAGGAAGAAGCACTGTCGACGGACAACACACACAAAATGCTGGTGGAACACAGCAGGCCAGGCAGCATCTATAGGGAGAAGCACTGTCGACGTTTCGGGCCGAGACCCTTCGTCAGGGAAATACTGAGGTAGTTTTCATGGGTTCATTGTCCAGGTGAGAGGGGGATGGCAAGAGCGTAGGGCAGGTAATAAAAAAGGTGTGATGTGAGGGAAAGGGCTGAAGGAGAAGAAATTAAATAGCAGAGGACAGCGGATCACAAAATAAAGACCGAGCGTTCACCTTCCCAATGCGGCCGAGCACCGGAGCCTTTAACGGTCACGTGACGCGGAGCGGCGGCACCGGTGGGCGGGGCCGGGCGGTGACGGCGGCGGCGGTGGTGACGTCAGGCAGGCAGTGGCGCTGGGCTGCGGAGCGCTGGCGGTCCAGCGGGAGGGCGGCTGTCCGCCATTTTACCCCAGCACCCGGGCGAGGAGCGGCAAGGGCAGCGGCAGCGTGGGCATGGATTCGGTTAGGTGTAAGCTCGTCGCCTCGTTGGCCTGCCTGTTGCTGAGCTTTTCGGTCGCCGCCGCGGCCGGTAAAGGTGAGGATAAGTCCACCCTCCCCTCCCTTACACTGCGATTGATCCCATCGTGATTTATTTTTGTTTCGCTTGAGGATGTTTGTGTTTTTCTTCGCTCCGGCCATGTTCCTACAGATGCTTCTGGTGTTGATGCTGAGGAGCAAAATGTTTATTCATCTTATTTAAATTAAAATGCTAGTTGATGCATTTTTCCTTTACGGGGGATCTGTGTGCTTTATCCAGGTTGCAACGTCCAATTCCAGTCACCTCCACCCTCTCTGCCTCCACTGGGATGAGAGAAGTGGCATCTTGCAGATTTATTCTTAATTAAATTCCTTCCTTCGGCACAGGAATCCGCCCACCTTCCAGAAAATACTTCATCTTTCTAATCAAAGCGGAAAAATAACTTTATAATGTGCCGGAATGCTGCGCTTGTTTGTCTTCACATTTTTAGATTTAAGATAAAGCATTGCATTTTCTACTTCTCGTGTCTTGTTTTCTTTAAGGACATCCTTGTGCTATGTCGGGATGGGTTAAATATTTCAGAAGATTATCTCCTTTTTCAGTGTGGGTTTGGTTTATAGGGTTAGCAAAGGGCAAGGCTTTGTTTATATATAGACCCAAATGACGTTACTTTAGGCTGCAGTAGCAATGCTCATTACACCCAAATATTAGGTAGTTAAGGCAGCTTGTGCCTTCCAGTAGGTTTGGTGCTTACTGTTAAATATGCCTGCCCTCCATCTCTATTCCCCCGTCCCAACAATTGCAATTATTTCCTCCTATTCCTTTTAAAAAATCTCTCAAATTGAAGAGCTCTGTTAACATTCTTAATTTCTATGTGCATTGGTGTGACATTTTTCTTAATAAGTTTAAATAATTTTAATAGGAAACCAAGCCTTTGACCTTTCTTCCCCCTCCCCTACCCACACTGGATTTTTAAAAGATCTATTGATATCTGTTGCAAGGCTTAAAAGTGATTACCCTTTACAGTATTGTTAATTAAGTTTTCAAAGACTGAAAAATACCAGGCTGTCTAGACTTCTAGAAAATGCATAATGGATAGTATTAATATTGATTATTCTTTTAAATGCAAAAGTCGACGCATTGCAGGTTCTTTGATCTTCTATTGTTTCTTGAAGTAATTTAGTGAAAAGCTTCAGATTTTAGGTGGTATCTTGGAAAATGTAGCGGTTCTGTGGAGATATAGCAGATATTGATGTTGCTTCTAATCTGCATATTGAAATACCACTAGTACTTCATATCATTATTGTTAATTAAATGAGGTAAATACCAAAGAATTTCTAGTCACCTTATTTTTTTCCTTGAAATCTGTTTAATATCTGAGGACTATCGTCATTATCTGTGAAGAATAAAATTGCATTTCACCCTACACTGATGAAATGTTTTTAAAAATGGAAGATGCATTTATGATTTAACTGTTTGAGAGTTGCTGAGCTCCACAATTTTAACAACACCAAGGAGCAGTGAAAAAATATTAATCAAGGCATTCTGGTCTATTGTAAATTCTCGCTCATCTCAGGGATTCCTCATAGCTGTCTCCTGCAGTGTTTTTTTTTAAACTGCTATTGCAGAACAAATCCTGAAAGTTCAAAATAAGTTGTTGAATATGATTTATGCAAACCTTACTTTCCAGCCCTTTACTTTTCCTACTCACCTGGTATAACCTATCACCTTCTAGCCAGCCTTCTTCCCCTCCCCCTACCTTTCCGTTCCTGACGACATCTCAGTCCATGGCCGCCTCTTGTGCTATGATGAGGCCACCCTCAGGGTGAAAGAGCAACACTCATATGCTGTCTGGGTAGCCTCCAGCCTGATGACATGAATATTGATTGCTCCTTAAGGTAAAAAAAAATTCCCACACCCTCCCATCTACCTGGCCTCTTACCTCTTCTCACCTGTCTATCAGCTCTCCCATAGATTAATTGCTCTCCAGCCCTTTACCTTTCCTACCCATCCGGCTTCACCTATCGCTTTCTAGCTATCCTCCTCTCCCTTACCCCCACCTTTTTATTCTGGTGTCTTCACCCTTCCTTCTCTGTCCTGAAGAAAGGTCTTGGTCCGAAATGTCGACTGTTTATTTGGTTCCTTAGATGTTGCCTGGCCTGCTGAGTTCCTCCAGCAGTTTGTGTCTGTTGCTTTGCTAAATTTCTTATCTTATTGATTCAGAGAGCTGCTTAATTAATTTTTTCAGCAATCAAAATGTGCAGTTGTGATGTTACACTACACACTTTTGCACATTGGTTGCCAGTGTAGTTTTTCATTAATTCTACAGTATTTCTATATTCTACTGTGAATGCCTACAAGATGTTGATTCATGGTAGTATATGGTGACAAACGTACTTAGATTATAAATTAATTTTGAAATTTGATAAATGATAGGCATGCTGAATGTTTGAGGACTGACATCATGGTTAGAAACTTGGTTAAAATATGAATTAAACTTGCTTATTATTTTAGTCAGCTTCATGGGGTATGCCTGTACCTGTATTTGGGCAGGTGTGCCATCTCGAATGTATTCCATGAAGCTTCTATTTCCAAATACAACTTAATGATTGAGCTATCAATTGTAACTTTTTCAGTCTTAGTTAAAGCCTTTTGTTTGAGTTCTTTGAACAGTGCGCAGTGTTTTTAACTGCTTCCCACAGATAAGTAACAATGTTTTAAGGTATGTTTTGACTAGATTGAGATGGTTGCTCTCAAAGAATGGATTTGTCTTGAAGTGACATTATTCTTAGGCTTGTTAACTGTTGGTCCTTTCACTTTTAAACGATTGAGGCAGAAATCTTACTCTGATATCTTTCTTGGGAAAGTATGATTGCAGTTTTTAGTGTACTTAGATTTCTATCTTTCTATTTAATAGTGATTAATTGTTTCCAGCTGTGATATATGATTCCATTCTTTGAGGTAGGTTATTTTCATAATAGAATAGCAGTGTAGTTGGTATATGTACAAGAATGATGTGTTTTAAGATCAAAATTAATTTATTTAGAGATAGTGTAGCACAGGGCCTTCTGATCCAATGAGTCGCACTGCTTAGCAACCCACCTATTTAACATGAGCCTAATCATAGGACAATTTACAATGGCCAATTAACCTAACCAATCTTTGGAATCTGGGAGGAAACCCACGTAGCCACAGGGTGAATGTAAACTCCTTTCAAATGGCATTGAAATTGAACTCTGACCTCCACCCCGAGCAGAAATAGCGTTGTGCTAACTGCTACACTACCATAGTGGCTGTTATTAGTTTATAGTACAGGGTGTTATCTATCCATAGTGATCTATTTTCCTTGGTCTTAATCTGAAACAAATGCAAGAAAAGTTCTTACTGGAACTGAGAAATTTGGAAAAGCTGTAGCTGTAGTTTGATTGTTTATTGGATTTTAGATGTGCTTGCATGGACAAATGTCCTTTCAGCAGTATTATTATAGTACATTAATTATTAATTTAGTAAACTATTGATTTTTATTGTTGTTCTGAACTTATCTATGTATTATTGACTCTTGAAAAGTTCTTCATTCAATCAGTATTCATATGGATACTGATTGCATTTGTTGCCTATTTCTCATTGCCCTGGAAAGGTAACAGTGCATTGTGTCTGGGTGGTTTCCTAGACCATTAAAAGTCAATCACTTTGAACACCTAGATGGCATTTAGTAGGAAAAGATTTCCATCATTTTTAGATTCTGGATTTTGTTTAACTAACTGAACTTAAATCCCCCAATGGCAAAATCAAGATTTAAACAGGTTATTTGGGTTTTGGCAACACACAGAAAATGCTGGTGGAACGCAGCAGGC
Source organism: Hemitrygon akajei (assembly GCF_048418815.1). NCBI lineage: Eukaryota > Metazoa > Chordata > Chondrichthyes > Myliobatiformes > Dasyatidae > Hemitrygon > Hemitrygon akajei. Next base: position 41,918,947 of record NC_133152.1, on the reverse strand, counting down.
CAGGCAACATCTATAGGGAGAAGCACTGTCGTCGTTTTGGGCTGAGACCCTTCGTCAGGACTAACTGAAAGGAAAGATAGTAAGAGATTTGAAAGTAGGAGGGGGAAATGTGAAATGATAGGAGAAGACTGGAGGGGGTGGGGTGAAGCTGACAGCCGGAAAGGTGATTGGTGAAAGGGATACAGAGCTGGAGAAGGGAAAGGATCATGGGATTTTGGTTCATTTAATCCAGTAACATAACCATTCTGCAATTGTATCTCATAGAATTGCCCTAAATTAAATCTGCAATTGTAGCTACCCCTTAAATCTGAGAGGCCAAAATGAAACAGATATTGACCATCTTGTAATGAACAAAATTAAAATTAATTTAGACTGGCATACTGAAATTTGTATAACTCATCAGCCTAATGGAGCTGAGTTGGTTTGTGGCATGACTAAACATATACAAATGGACATTGATTTCTAATCATATGAAGAATGTTTTTTTTACCAAAATAGATGACGTCAAGATTACACACACACACACACACACACACACACACACACACACACACACACACACACACACACACACACACACACACACACACACACACACACACACACACACACACACACACACACACACACACACACACACACACACACACACACACACACACACACACACACACACACACACACACGTTCCCTACCCAATACATGTCTCAACCTTATCGTTTTTCCTTCTCTATACACATTTTAAGCAATTGAGTTTTAGGCTTTTTATATTGCTATTAGCTACAGGATCACCTTGGGTTGTTATCACACTTTGTGTGATAAAAGTCTTGGGAAGCATCTTGTTCGTTTTCCCAAAGCAAAGGTGTTAGAACAACAAGCAGTCCCTCGGGGTTGAGAATAATTTCTGTTTCAATTCTGAGATGGCTGGCAAGGTTGATGTGCGACCAAAAGTATGATAATATGTAGGAGGATAACTTTTATTAAGCTCTTTCAGTTTGCTTATGGTGGATGCTGCTCTAAATGACGAAATTTTAATCTCAAAAAACAACTGGGTCAGGTGAAATGAGAACATTTTTAAAATCTTAACTCTGCATGCTCTGATCATGAATAAGAGCCACATTGTATGAGAGATGTATTATAACACTGCAGGCAGGTTTGGAGAAGTGGGCTTCCCTATCTGTTCTAACCCTGTTGCATGCCCAGACATTTTTAATAAAAATGATTCTAGCCTTTCAGCGACAGTCATGATTGAGTTTGAAAAGGTGAAGCTAAAAAATAATAGGTTTATCTCTTGCTGCTAGCTTGCAGTCATTTACAAGTGATTACTTACTGACAAGGAGGAGTTGAGGTTAAACTGGGAAAGAAAAAGACATGCAGTGGTATTTAGACAACTCTCCATATGGAGGTTAATATGAGAATGAATCTTGTATGCATATTATGTTAATTTGCCAAATAGATTGTGATGGCATAAATTGTAAGAGCACAGAGGTCTTAATTCGATCTTCAAAATAGTTAAAATTTGGTTCTACAATTATCAAATTGCATACACAAATAGAACTCTTCAAAAGTGTTGCTAACTTAAAATATGCCTAATATTTGGAATCAAAATTTCCTCCCATTTTTTTCCAGCAAGCTTCTAATAGTGCCAGCATTCATTTCCCATGCATGTCTGAGGGTAAGTGATCTGTGGATGTAACAATGAATGGGTTGTAATGATGAATGTATTGTGTATTTCCCTACTGACAATTAATAATTTGTACTTTTCATTGGCAATGAGAATTAGATGTTGGAACATTTTGTGCCGAGCAGTCACTGAAGTTTGGATTTCAGTTGTGCCTACTTCCCTGCTCTACTGACATTGTCAGTTTTTTCCTATTTGCTACTCAATGCTATTTTGCTGTGTGTATATTCTACTTGTAATTAACATTTTCTATAATTTGTGAAGTTAAAACAAGCTGCCAATAGATGTTACATTTGGATTATGGAATATTTAATGTTTTAAATGTTTGTCAATATGTCATATCTTGGTGCCCGTGACTTGGGTTCAATTTCCACTGGTGTCTTTAAAGACCTTGTATGTTTTCCCTGTGTGGGTTTCTGCCGGTGCTCCATTTTCCTCCCACATTCCAAAGACGTGGGTTAGTATGTTGTGGGCATGTTATTTTGATGCTGGAAACATGGCAGTACTTGTGGGTTGCTCCCAGCACATCGTTAGACTGTGGTTGTGACGTAAATGACACATCTCATTGTTCAAACCATATTAAACATTTAAAAACTTCTGTAATTAAGCTTGATTTTGTTCATGATTGTAAACAGTGTAATTCTTTAAAAATCATTTAGATTTAATAAGAATGAGATTCTAAAGCCACTTAAAATTTTTGCAGTTAATATTTTTATTATTTAGAATTTACCTAGATATAACTACTCAAATGTCTTGTAATTACTGCACTGAAAATGATCATGTATGTTACTAATTCTAGATCTTATAATCGTTTTTTCTCATGCATATTATCCTTTAAGTGACATCAGCAAAGTATTTGCTGTTGTGTTTGGCTATTAAAGCTTTACTGAGATCTTTTACAAATTTCAAAGTAATTATCAAAGTACATCATGTGTCACCATATACAGCCTTGAAGTTTGTTCCCTTGCAGACATTTATTTATTGAGATATAGTGCAGAATAGGCCCTACTGGCCCTTTGATCTGTGCTGCACGGCAGCCCCCTTTTTTTTAATAAAACCCTTGCATAATTGTAAGATTATTTACTTTAGATCAATTAACCTATCAACTGGTACGTCTTTGGATTGTGGGAGGAAACTGAAGCACCCAGAGGAGAGCCATGTGGTCATGGGGAGAATGTATAAAACTCCTTGCAGTCAGTGGTAGGCATTGAACCTGGGTTGCTGGTACTGTAAAGCGGTCTGCCACTACCCTACCATGGATGCTTAGTAAATCCAAGACTGCACCCAACAGGACAGACAAATAACCAATGTGCAAAAGACAACAAGCTGTGCAAATACAAAAGAATTAACAATAATAAATATCAAGGACTGAGATAAAGAGTACTTGAAAATGAGTCAATAGGTTGTGAGAGCAGCTCAGTGATGGAGCAAGTGAAGTTATTCCCACTGGTTCAAGAACCTGACGGTGGTGGTGGGGAGCTGAGGGGTTAATAACTGTTCCTGAACCTGGTGATGAGGGTTCTGAGGCTCCTGTACCACCTTCCTGATGGCAGCAGTGAGAAGAGAGCATGTCCTGGGTGGTGGGGATTCTCGATGGTGGATGCTGCTTTCCTGCGACAATGCTCCATGAGGATGTGCTGAAGGTGGGGAGGATTTTACCCTTGATGGAGTGGGCTGAATCCACTACTTTAGTAGGATTTTCTGTCTGAGGGCATTGGTGTTTCTTTACCAGGTTGTGATGGTACCTTTCAATATACTCTCCACCACACATTTATACAGATTTGTCCCGGTTTTAGATGTCATGCTGAATCTTTGCAAACTTAAGGCAGTGGAGGTGCTGCCATGTTTGCTTCATATTTGCACCTACATGAGAGACCCTCTGAAAAGATAACATAGAGGAATTTAAAGTTGCTGACTTTCAACACCTGATCCCCCAATGAGGAGTTGCTCATGGACCTCAGGTTTCCTCCTCCTCAAGTCAATGGTCATCTTGCTTTTTCTGACATGAGTAAGAGGTTGTTGTTGTGGCACCACTCAGCTAGGTTTTCAGGCTCCCTCCTATAAGCTGAGATTCGTCTCCACCTTTGATTCAGCCAGCAACAAATTAAATATGACATTAGAGCTGTGCTTAGTCTCAGTCATAAGTATAAAGAGAGTAGACAGCCTTGTGCAAATGTGCTGATGGAGATTGTGAAAGTGATGATGTTGTTATTCCGAACTAACTGGGAACTGAGTGAGGAGCCAATTGCATATGGAGCTATTGAGCCCAGGTCTTGAAGCTTAATAGATTAGTTTTGAGGGGATGATATGAATGCCAAGCCATATTCAATAAAGAACATCTTGATGTATGCATCCTTGCTGTTCAGGTGTTCTTTCTGTGATTTGCACACACAAAAAGGTAAGAAATTGGAGCAAGCATGGATCATGCATTGTTTTCAACCTGAGCTGTTGTTCAGTAAGAATACAGTCAATCTGATTATTGACCTAATCATTTTCTTTATTGATCCCCACAAACTATGATTCACCTGAAGTACAAAAAAATCTAGCAGTCTGTACCTTCAGTGCACACTTAGCTATGTAGCTCTTTAGAGAATTCAACCTTGGGAGAGGAATTTTATCTTTGTTTTATAGTCTGCCCCTTACAGAAAATGTCCTATTTATAGACTCTCCAATCAGTGGAAAAATTGCACAGCATCAAGCCCAATACCACCTCTGATTCTTCTCAAAATTGTTTGTGATTATGCCACATTTTCTCTGAGAAAAACCCTGCCATCCCCAGTCAATCTTGTACACCCTCATTGGTGGTTCTCTGAAAATGCTTTCTTAAATGAGGAAACTAAGATTGTAGGCAATACTTATTGCCAAAGTCTGTACAGCTGTAGCAAGATTTGCTGTTGTACTCCACCTTAGTGCAATAATCACTGTCATTTCATTTACCATAATTACTTGCTGTGACTACACCCTAACTTTTTAGAAGCACATCCAAGTCTTGGTATCATGTTACAATAATATATCATGTGAATCTTTTCTGCTTGTCCTGCCATTTAAACTTTACTGACACCCCCAATTCTGTTGCTTACCTGTATTTGTCAGCAAGTTGTAATAGGAATTTTGTATGATAGTCATGCCTAAGTCAGAAATATAGATTGCAGAGCACTGAACCTCAAGGCATCCTGCTAATCACAGCTTTCTAATGTGAAAATGGTCAATTCATATTTTTGTTTTCAGTTAATTGCTTGTACCTCAATGATTTCACCAAGTCTGCATTAACTTTTAAGCAGCCAGTGATACTTCCCACATTCCCAGAGCTTTTGGAGAGAATCCATCAGTCAAAAAGAATGCGCAAACCTCACACAGATGATACTTGAGGTCTGGTTCAAACCTGAATAGCTGTGAAGTTGCAATTGCTCACTGCTCCACTGTGCCACCTAATAGCAGTGGAGGAGAAAAAGAATAGAACTAGGGCCACATCTCTGAAGGACTCTGAGAGAACTTGTTTGAGAAGAAAGGAAGGTCTTCGCAAATGATTTTCAGTCATTATGAATAAACTCTTCTCTGGCTTCCAGCCAGGTACAGGTATTTATTTTAACCAACGTTTTGATGACAAACTCCAGCATCTTCATCAGGGATGATGCCTAGGTATGTCTAGTCAGTGGTATATGTACCCCCATCGTCCATCCCTCCTTATTGATTACTCTTCAACCAATCAGGCTTCTGCTTTCCCACCTTGTTTACAGTCAAATTCCAGTTCTTATTTGGAGCAGGACCTTCATCTTTGATAAAATTCTTATTCTCTGGCCTTTCTTTTCAATAGCTTCCTTCACCAGGCCACCTGAAAAGCCATTACCATGGTACAGTAGTTTTGTCAATTGGGTGCATGGTGGAAACCTGTTTGGGTTACCCGGAGGAATTGGCGGGTAGCAGAACATTACATTTGCAATGACCACAGGATTGACTCCGGCACAAAACTACTGTGCTGCGCTAATGGCTTTTTGGACTGCTTGGTAAGACTAGAAAATAAGAATTTTAACAAAGCTAAAGGTCTTGATCTAAGAACTGGAATTCAATTGTAAACAAGGTGGGACAGCGGAAGCCTGATTGGTTGAAGAGTAGCCAAAAAGAAAGTATGGATGAAGGGGGTATATATACCACCAGACTAGATGTGTCTAGGCATTGTCCCTTATGAAGATGGCAGAGTTTGTCATCGAAACTTCGGTTAAAATTGATACCTGTACCCAGCTGGAAGCCCAAGAAGAGTTTATTGATCATAAGCTGGGAAAGCAGTAGATCTTTTTTTATTATTATTTAGTCATTCATCTGAATAAACACGAATAAGGTTAGGCAAGCAGGAAGAAAACTTCATTTCTCTTTATTTGAGCTTTTCAGCAGATGTTTTCTGGAAAGTTTTGGGACAGGTGTGCAGTGGTTATCTGGTGGTTTTGGTGACTAGCTCAAATACTGATGTTTTATTATTGGACAAGGTGTTGTTTCACGTGTGGTTTCCTAGATAATTTGTTCAAGAGCACTTAGTTATGTTTCTGCATCTTACCTATATTTCATTCTTTTACTTCTGTGGTTACTGCTGCTTCTCCAGGAATGGCTTTTCTTTGTCCTGTAGTTTCCTTTGGAGCTGGCTTATTTCTACCACAGTGTATAACAATTGTTTTGCCTTTATGGCATTTGTTTAGTTTATAATATTTTTGCTTTAGTAATTTGTTAGCATTTTTTAGTTAAAGTTAGGATTGTTTAAAGTAAATTCGTTGTCTGTGACATATCGCGGCATGCGATGACGTCACATCCGGTTTCGCCGCGTCTTGTGGGCAAATACCGGTTTGGAGAAACAGGAAGGAGGGGGCTCACATGTGCGAGATCAGCGCAAAAAAAGTTGTCTTCTACGCATTAGAAACATAGTGAAGCAACACCTTTTCACCATACATTAATGTGGAAGAGTGAACAGTAAACGGTTAATCTTACTGCGATCCTGTTTTCATTGACGACGGTTTACCTCGGTGTTTAGTTCAGCGTTCTCTTACACCTGAGCGAGAACACTACAGTGAAAAGGCATCCTCTCCACCACATTGCCAAGCACATCCCAGAACTGGATCCAAAAGCAGAAATACTCCTGCTATTAGGAAGAGATGTTCTCCGGGTGCACAAGGTTAGGCAGCAGGTCAATGGACCACACGACACCCCCTTTGCGCAACGCCTGGATCTGGGCTGGGTGGTGATAGGAGAGGTGTGTCTTGGCAACGTACACAAACCGACAGTTAACGCACTCAAGACCAATGTGCTAGAGAGTGGCCGCCATTCAATTTTTCAACCCTGCACAAGTTTCATGTGTATCAAGGACGCACGACAAGGCTTTAACAAATGTAAAGTAACCGACAAGACGCTGGGTCAGTCAGTTTTCGCTCAAACTGAGCATGATAATAAACTTGCTCCATCAGCACAAGACGCCATTTTCTTAAAAATAATGGACACCAAGGTCTTCAGAGATGAAGCAAATAATTGGGTCGCCCCACTACCTTTCAGGGAACCACGCCGGTGCTTGCCAAACAACAAAGAGCAGGCAGTCAAGCGGTTCACGTCCTTGCAAAAAACCCTGAAAAGGAAACCTGAGATGCAGCAACAATACATAGCATTTATGGAGAAGATTTTTGCTAATGGACATGCTGAAGTAGCACCGCCACTGAGGGAAGGCGGGGAGTGCTGGTACCTCCCAACATTTGGGGTTTACCACCCACAAAAGCCCAATCAGATCAGGGTGGTCTTTGACTCCAGTGCTCAGTGCACTGGGGTCTCCCTTAATGACGTGCTCCTTACAGGCCCCGACCTTAACAATACCCTCCTCAGGGTCCTGCTGCGCTTCCGGAAGGAGAAGGTCGCAATCTTAGCAGACATCCAGCAGATGTTCCATTGCTTCTTAGTACAGGAGGACTATCGCGATTTCCTCTGTTTCTTATGGTACAAGGACAATGACATTAACAAGGAAGTCATTGAGTACCGGATGAAAGTCCACGTTTTCGGCAATAGTCCATCACCTGCCGTGGCCATCTATGGGCTGCGAAGAGCCATCAGAGAAGGCGCACAGGAGCACGGCGACGACACCTTTGAGTTTGTAGAAAGGCACTTCTATGTCGATGACGGCTTGATATCGCTACAGAAAGAAGACGAGGCAATCGATCTGCTCCGACGTACGCAAGCCTCACTCGCAGAGTCAAACCTCCGCTTGCATAAGTTTGCATCAAACTGTCAGGCAGTAATGGAGGCCTTTCCACACGATGACTGTGCTTCGGCAATCAAAGACCTAGATTTAGATGGAGAAACCATACCCACACAAAGGAACTTGGGTCTCCTCTGGGAGATTACGGCTGACTCATTCACATTCTCCGTGCTGACCGTGATCAAGCCATTTACCCGCCGCGGAGTTCTCTCCACTGTCAACAGTGTTTTCGATCCCTTGGGTCTACTGGCACCAGTTACGATCCAAGGAAGAGTCCTTCTCAGAGAACTTACCTCTGAGCTCTCTGACTGGGATACCACCCTACCAGAAGACAAGCTAAGCAAGTGGGAGGCTTGGAGAGGTTCACTTCAAGATCTAAAACTGCTTCATATCCGACGTAGGTACACTGCGACCTCACCCACCGAGGCAGCGCACACAGAATTGTCTGTTTTTTCGGATGCGTCTACCAAGGCCATCGGTGCTGTGGCCTACTTGAAAGTGGTCGGGAAGGATGGTCGAGTTGAAGTAGGATTTGTAACTGGTAAGGCGAAGCTCACTCCTCAGTCCGAGCCAACAATTCCAAGGCTTGAACTGTGCACAGCTGTCCTGGCTGTGGAAATGGCAGATCTTATCCAGGACGAGCTAGACCTAGAGTTCGACGATATCAAGTTCTACACGGATAGCAAAGTAGTGCTTGGTTATATTTATAACGAATCAAAATGCTTCTACGTGTACGTTCATAATAGAGTTCAACTTATCCGCCTGTCTTCAAAGCCCGAACAATGGCATTATGTACGTACCGAGGATAACCCTGCAGACCATGCATCGAGATCCTTACCTGCATCCCGCCTGGCTCAGACATCCTGGTTTACCGGACCCCCCTTTCTGTATCAACCACCAACGGAAAAGACTCAAATGAGCGAGACATTTGAGCTGATTGAACCCGAAAAAGACTCGGAAATTCGGCCGCAAATGCAAACAGGAGCCACCTACCTCGAAGAATCGATACGTATTAACGAACGCTTTCAGCGGTTCTCCACTTTGCATTCTTTAGTGAGAGGACTTGCATTCCTCATTCACATGGTCAGATCACACAAACATTCCTCCCGAAACAGTAAATGTAGGGGATGGCACAAATGTAACTTACCTCGCACTGCGGACGAATTGGCCCAGGCAAAAGACGTCATCTTTAAAGCAACTCAAAGAGCGGCTTTTGCAGGGGAGTTTTCAGCTCTCCAAGTTAATAAACCAATACCAAAGGACAGCCCTTTGAGGAAATTCAGCCCGATCCTGAAGAACGATATCATCTGCATTGGAGGCCGGTTAATACACTCCCAACTTCCAGCTGCAGAAAAGAGTCCAGTAATCCTGCCCAAAGACAGCCATCTCTCCTTACTGCTCACTCGCCATCACCATGAACAGGTAAAGCATCAGGGCCGTCACCTGACGGAAGGAGCAATAAGGGCAGCAGGACTGTGGATCTTGGGAGGTAAAACACTGACCAATTCAGTACTTCATAAATGTGTAACCTGCAAGAAACTGCGAGGCAAGTTGGAAGTTCAGCATATGGCGGACCTCCCACCAGAACGCCTCGAAGCCTGTCCTCCTTTTACTTATGTGGGGCTCGACGTATTTGGTCCCTGGACTATCACTACGAGACGCACCAGAGGAGGACAAGCAGAGAGCAAGCGGTGGGCCATCATGTTTAGCTGCATGAGTTCAAGAGCGGTACACATTGAAGTCATCGAATCTTTGGATACATCCAGCTGCATTAACACTCTCAGGCGCTTCTTTGCGCTAAGAGGCCCTGCAAAACAGTTAAGGTCTGATTGCGGCACGAACTTTGTTGGAGCATCAAAGGAGCTGGGGATGGACAAAACGGTGCAAAAGTACCTCAGTCAGCAGGGATGCAACTGGGACACCACACACCTCTCACATGGGAGGCGCATGGGAGCGGATGGTTGGTATCGCCAGAAGAATTCTTGATTCAATGTTTCTGCAGCAACGCACGATTGACCCACGAGGTACTGTGCACAGTAATGGCAGAGGTCACAGCCATTATAAATGCACGACCACTCCTACCTGTGTCTTCTGACCCGGAAAACCCCTTCATACTCTCGCCATCAATGCTCCTTACGCTGAAGGCAGGAGCCCCCCCTCCACCAGGGGACTTCTCTGATAAGGATTTGTACACAAAGCAATGGAGACAGGTCCAGGCTCTGACAAATCGGTTCTGGTCTCGTTGGAGACAGGAATATCTACCTTTGTTGTAACACAGACAAAAGTGGACAGAACCCTGCAGGAATCTTCAAGCTGGAGATTTAGTCCTGCTCAGGGACAAGCAAATCGCCCGCAACTGCTGGCCAATGGCCAGAATCACTGCCACATTCCCTAGTAGGGATGGACATGTCAGGAAGGTTGAGCTGAAAACTACCGACCAAGGTGATGTGAAAATTTACCAAAGGCCAGTTACAGAAGTCATTCTACTTCTACCTAAGGACTGATTTAGAGACTGAAGTTTTGTATTATGTTCATTGTGACCTTACGAAGGTCAAGCGGGGAGTGTGTTGCCTTTATGGCATTTGTTTAGTTTATAGTATTTTCGCTTTAGTAATTCGTTTGTTAGCATTTTTTAGTTAAAGTTAGGATTGTTTAAAGTAAATTCGTTGTCTGTGATATATTGCGGCATGCGATGACGTCACATCCGGTTTTGCCGCGTCTTGTGGGAAAATACCGGTTTGGAGAAACAGGAAGGAGGGGGCTCACATGTGCGAGATCAGCGCAAGAAAAGTTGTCTTCTACGCATTAGAAACATAGTGAAGCAACGCCTTTTCACCATACGTTAATGTGGAAGAGTGAACAGTAAACGGTTAATCTTACTGCGATCCTGTTTTCATTGACGACGGTTTACCTCGGTGTTTAGTTCAGCGTTCTCTTACACCTGAGCGAGAACACTACAACATATTTCAGTCTGTGAAGTACTGTTGTTTAAACTAATCCATGTGTGTTAATATTCCTGACCTTGATTAGCGGTTTAATTGGTTTCCTTCTGTGATGTTGTCATACAACAAAATGAAACGCCAGGGTCATTTACCCTCAGTCTAGAAGGTGTCTATATAGACTTGCAATTATCAAGGTTAATGAAAGGAAGTGTCATGATAATGCAAAGCCAAGATAACAGCATTTTAAAGGTATTATGTCACCTAATGCTTAACTCTTTGCTGTAGCTCAGTATCACCTGTTTGGATCAACAGTTAAGCAAATACTAGAGGAACAGTACCCCATCCCTGGGCTTTGGCTAGGAGAGTGGTTTGCAGAGATGATATATGGGCAATGGATGCCAGGATTGATATAGGTGATTGGATGTTGATCAAATATTTAAAATCTTAATTTCAAAATTATAAACACGTATCTCTTTTCCCTTTCCCTTCCTTCTCCTTTGTTCCTTTGTTTTTCAGCCTTTTCTCCCTCTCTGGGGGTTGCTTGGTAGAGTTGAATATAATGAATTCCAGCATCTTTTAAAAAAGAACTTCAATTGACTGGATATATTAAGTAACAGATAGACTTCAACTGACTTAATTGCTTAATTGGTATTTGACGAAGGTAAATTGACGACAGTTTTGTAAGCAAGCTGTATCCCATAGACAGTTAATAATTAGTTTCAAAGTTCAAAGTATGTATAAATTATAGAACCTTGCTCCTGGTTTAGATGGACGGGCTCCGAAACAGCTCTGCTACTGTTTTTCCTCCATTCCATTTGCTCCAACTATGTCCCTGATTTCAACTCCAATTCCATCTTCTTCATTCAAGGAATCAGGAACCATTCTGAATGGAAGAGGATTGGATGTGCTTTGCATATCTGGTTGCCATTTTTAAATTACTGTATCTCTTGCCATAAAATTTAAGATGAAAGTATATACCATTTCTAAGTCAAATGGAGCTTGAAGTTCAACCCTTATTGAAACTCAAACCTGCAGGTGCAGAAAATCTGAAACAAGAGCAATGCTGGAGGCACTCAACACATCAGACAGCATTTCTTGTCCTTCAATTCCTCTTCTCCATTTCCCACTTTGCCTCAGCAAGAGAAGTGATTAATGTCTCAGGTTGATGTTGCAATAAAGGATGTCAACCTAAGATGTTTACTCAATGCTGCTTGACCTAAGCATTTCCAATACTTTTTATTTCAATTTTGTTAAAGAGTTTGTAGTTCCTGAAAAGGTGTAAATACATAGCAGATGGCACTTTGTACAAGGTGACATTGGTAGGTCTGGAAACCAATCACTAACTCAGTTCCATTTTTTGAATGGAGGATTTGTGGGAGGTGGGAGTGAAGCTTGAATAGTTTCCATATTAAATCTAATCCTGAAACAACTGTCAGTATTTCAAGCAGTGAGCCACCTGTTTTAGGAAATTTATAGCTTGAGGTGTTATGAATAGCTGATTTGTTGAAAGTAGAACAGGACTTTGTAGAAAATGGTAAGATTAATATTGAATGTTTGGGTGTGTCTTTTTTAGTTAATGTCTGCTTTGTCCATACAGACTAGGTCTGTTTAGAAAGCTGAGGTAGGTTTGCTTGTGAAAATGGTTGATTCTGTTATTTAAATATCCTTAAATTTGCAGTTTTAGAAAACTTGTCCATAGAATTCATTTACTAAGAATGTTTGTTGAAGGGTGGTGTTTCAGATTTTTTCAGTCCAGGGCATACTTTGCTGTTTTGCCTGAGATACTATAACTTTCTAAAAGGATTAAATGAAAAAATATTCATGTACATTAAGAAGCCTCTAGCAATTCTCAATAGCAACAGCTAATTTGACCACAGCAATATCATGCATACTGCAATGAGAGACCAGACATGACTGTGATGATACTTGAAGGATAAAATTTTCACAGAACATGAGGTTAGATATTTTATTTTACTTGTGTTTTTTTTTAAAGAATGGGCACATAATTCTTATGTTAGATTCTTCAAGGACAAAAGTTCACTGTTGATGTCCTCAAATGCACTTTTAGTTTCTCTGAAATTTTAAAACTCATTTATTTAATCAATGTTGTACTATAGATTTGAAATAGCATCATCCAAAATATCAAGAAATCTCCAGCAAAGCTGAAGGACTTTGCAACATTGATTTATGTTGTAAGCAGTGAACCATTTAACTCTAATGTCTGAACTGCTAGTCAGAAGACCATAACTGATCATTTAATTTCATTGACTCCATACCTTCTGATTTTTCTTGATACTAAAGAAAAAATCTATCAATCCCTGCCTTGAATATGCTTGACAACTCGTCTACAATATCACAGCCCCCTTGGATAGAGGGTTCCAAAAATTCAGCAATCCCTAGGTAAAGTTCTGAATGACTGACCCACTATTTTAAGATTGATCTCTGGTTTCAGATGATCCTGTCAGGAAAAACCTTACTTTTCATTTGCAGCTTGACAGGATAAAATTTTGTCTGTGTGTGTGTATGTATGTATGGAAGCACTTTTGCACTCCCTCTCACACAGATCCTTCCTTCAGTAAGGGGATCAGAAAGTACTGTAAGGTGGGGACTTGTAAAATTAAAAAGTCTTAGTGAAATTACACAAATGCAAATTTTCTTATAATACGTAGCCAACATAGTATTTATCTTGCTAATTTCTTCGATGTTAACTTTGGTGATTCATGTACAAGAATATGCAAATCCTTTGGAATACCAAAACCTTTCAATATTCCTATACAAGAAAACTCCAGTTTTCTTCTTTTAATACGGAAAATGACTTCTGTGCTCATTATTCCAAGGCTCTCCCTCCTTTAATACCATCCAGTTTGGTTTCGTTAGCAAATTTCGATTATACAGTAGATTCCGATGGGTAAATTGGGGCTGCTGCCCCAGTTAGCCGAAGTTTCATGGAAATAGTTAAAAGGTATTAAAAAAAAGAGACAAACTACCATTTAACTGAGTAACAATTTATGTTTAAATGAAATACAGAACAAATTAGAATACTACCGATGCCTCTTACTACTGTAAAACTGTATTAGTTCCTAATGGTTATTGACAGAGGAATTCATCTTGTGTGTTCTGACTAAAAATGAACAATATTAGCACGGACACCTAGTGTACATAATGGACTGCTTTCATACAATACTTTGGATTGTTATGTTCTCCAAATCTTCATTTTCATTGTGACATAATTGTAGATATCTTCAAATTCTTTGTAATTCTTAACTTGTTAAGTAGTAAAATTGCTTCATTTTCACCTCCGGCTGTTTCTGACATCTCCAAGCTTGAATGCTTGAAACCGCGGTGAGCAAAACTGTTCTGAATTGTCTTGCTGCTTATTTCTTGCCAACTATCAGTGACAAAAATCACTGCTTTTTGAACACAAACGCACACAACTGAAGTTATTTTTTTAAAAATACCTGTTCACTCTAAGCATAGCACAGTGTCTAATGGCCACGTAATGCGTCTGATGCTAGTGAGACACTGCTTGGCTACAGCCTCCTGTCCAATAAGTAGCATAGTGTTCCAAATAAACGATGGGAAACCTGGATATTTCCTTGATTTAGTTATGTTCTTTTTGTCCCAAATAAATGGCTGTCCCAATTAACCAGAAATCCACTGTATTGCAGTTCATCCTTTAATCCAAAGCAGTAGCTAACACCACATTGATCACAGCCTCTTAAATCAAAATTCAGCTATCTATCCATACCACTTTCTCTATTAATTAGTCTTTAGTCCCTATGCCAGTATATTTCTCCTTGTCCTGTGCACTGTTACTGTTTAGATTCTTGCAAGGTAGCAGTAATGACATGCTGTCATATTGAAAGCCTTTTGAAGCTCCAGGTGCACCACATTAACACGTTAGTCAAATGTGATTTCCTTTTCATAAATTCATATTGACTTTCCCCTTTTTTATTTTTCAAGTTCTCGTTTTACCACTTGATACCTCTCACACTAACTTGCTTTATGGAGTGGTTGAATTCCTGGAGATTAGTCTGTATTATGACTTTCTGCAATGTGATCTCTCCATGCCCCTTTCCTAATAAATTCCGTGTTATGAGTGGAAATGTGCTCCTAGAGGATCTCATTAAGCCACTACATTTGTATTGATAAAATGACTGACCACTATTATTGAATAAAATTGGATGATGGTAAGAGAAACAAATTTTGCTAACATTTTTTCAACAGTGAGTACTATGGGACAGAAAAATTTGCATAAAATATCACGGCATTAATTGAGTTGGCGATTGCAACGGAGTCTCTTGCCACACTTTCTAGTCCAAGGATGTCTCAGACTGCAGTGATGCCATGCTTTTCACCTCTAAGGTATTTTGTCTGATGTGCAAGATTTGTTGATCATGAAAGGGTTTACGAAGTGGGTGTACCAGGTTAAGGAATGGGGTTTGAAAATCAAGGTTCATGGAAGAAAGATGATGTATAAGAAGTTCAGGCTGTAATTGCTTAAAATGTAATGACTTAGTGGAAATGGAGTAAAAGACAAGAGATTAAAAGCATGGAAATGTTGCATTCTGTTTATATGTTTTCAATGATGAGGGACTTGGCCACAACTGCCAACCCAATTAATGCAGTAATGTCATATCTAAATCTTAATGCTACACAGTACTGAATCACAGTACTGGACATTAATTTCACATTTAAACTAATGCTCATGACTTTGAACTCATTCACTTCAGACTTTTATTTTCCAGCAATTTTTGTCTTTGTAAAAAATCATAAATTACTTGTTTATTTCATCCAACATAATTGCTCCTTTCTCCATCTATAACGTTCCCACCTTAGCCAACCTTTCTTTTTTATATGCCCATTAGAAGCTTTTGTATTCTCTATTTCTTTGGTAGACTATTCCTGTATTCTACTCTTAATCTTTGTTACCCTTTTGCTAAATTGAAAAATTCCCAGGTTTTTATATAAATCTTTTCCCTTTATCTAATAATTCCATTCACTAGCCATGGCTGTATTATATTCCTGATGGGTTTTGTGGCTTAATATACTTACAAGTAAATTCAATACTTTTTAATGCTTTTAGTGTCCTAGTCTTGTCATTTCATATTCAGCCATTGCCAATCTTGTGTCTTTTGGCCTGCTGTACTCAGATTTAGAATGTAGAATAGTACAATACAAGCCCTTTGGAGCATGATTTTGTGCCAACTTGTATAAACCTACTCCATGATGAATCTAAATGTCCCCACTCTAGGTACCTAAGTAACAACAACACCTCTTATCCTCCATCGCTCAAAGGAGAAAAGGCCAAGTTCACTCAACCTTTTTCTTGTAAGGCATGCTCCCCAATCCAGGCAACATCCTTGTAAATCTCCTCTGCACCCTTTCTATAATTTCCACATCCTTCCTGCAGTGAGGTGAGCGCAGTACTCCAAGTGGGGTCTGACCTCTCAGCTCTTGAACTCAGTCCCACGGTTGATGAAGGCCAGTGCATTGTATGCCATCTTAACCACAGTCAACCTGCACAGCTGCTTTGAGTGTCCTATGGATTTGGACCCCAAGATCCCTGACCCTCCACACTGCCAAGAGTCTTAACATTAACACTATATTCTGCCATCATATTTGACCTACCAAAATGAACCACCTCACACTTAACTGGGTTGAACTCCATCTGCCACTTCTCAGCCCAGTTTTGCATCCTGTCGATGTCCCGCTGTGACAGCTCTCCACCCTATCCACAACACCCCCAACCTTTGTATCACCAGCAAATTTACTGACCCATTCCTCCACTTCCCTCATCCACGTCATTTATAAAAATCATGAAGAGAAGAGGTCCCAGAACAGATCCCTGAGGCACATCATGGTCACCAACCTCCATGCAGAATATGACCCTTCTACAACCACTCTTTGCCTTCTGTGGGCAGGAAAGAGGAATCTGATAGGATAGGAGAGGACAAAGGGTATTGAAGAAAGAGAATGGGGTGGGGGAGCATCAGAGCGTGCTGATGGGCAGGTTAAGGAGATGAGGTGAGAAGGAAATGGGAATGGAAAATGTGAAGGAGAAGTGGGGTGAACAGCAGTTACCGGAAGTTCACAAAATCGATGTTCATACCATTGGGCTGGAGGCTAAGCAAACGGAATATAAGGTTATGCTCCTCCAACCTGAGTGTGGCCTATCGCAGCAGTAGAGGAGGCCTATCACCTCCCTTTAGTGCTGCTCCCCCCTCCCTTCCATTGCCTTCTGTCCTGTCAGATTCTCCCTTCTCTAGCCCATTATCTCTTTCACCAATCAACTTCCCAGCCCTTACTTCATCCTCCACTCTTAGGTTTCACCTATCACCTGCTGCCTTGTACTTCTCCCACCTTATTACTATGACTTTCCATCTATTTTTTGCCCAGTCCTGATGAAGGGTTTCCACCTGAAACGTTATTTCCATAGATGCTTGTTGAACTGCTGAGTTCCTCCAGCATTTTGAGTGTATTGCTTTGATTTCCAGTATCTGCAGATTTTCTGTTTGGAGATATGTTTGTATGTTTGAATGTTTTGACCTTCTCTGAAAGATTGTTTATCTGTTGCCATTTCTTATTTTGCCTTAATACTTTTTCTTTAACTTTATAAATATAAATTAGAGCCCACTCTCTGTGAATAGTACTATGTACTGCTCTGGTTATTTGGTTCATTGCCCTCTTACCTATGCTGTTTACACTGAATGCCTTTTCCACAGCTTTCTGTAAGACGTTTGTCTGGTCAGTTTGCTCATCCATTCTGTATTGCTATTGTAAGGTTGTAAGAGCATCGGACTTGCTGAATGACAACAAGGGCTGAAGCTTTTGCAATGCCACATTCTATATATACATAGAAACAGAAAACCTACAACACAATACAGGCTCTTTGGCCTACAAAGCTGTGCCGAACATGTCCTTACCTTAGAAATTACCTCGGGTTACCCATAGCCCTGTATTTTTCTAAGTTCCATGTACCTATTAAGGAGTCTCGTAAAAGACCCCTATCATATCCGCCTCCACCACTGTTGCCAGCAGCCCATTCCATGCACTCACCACTCTCTCACCTCGACCCGTTTATTTCTGTATTTCCTGCCTCTCTTTATTAAACAATCTTCCATTTGTGTAATCCTGACAAAGCAGATCTCTTAAGTTAAAGACATCTCCAACTGGTAAACATGCAGTATTTAAGTATTCAAATATATCATCAAATGCAAACAATTCAATCTGGACATCTGAATCTTGATTGCATTTGTTTACCAGCAAGTCACAAAATTTCTTAAACCATGTTAAATCAAAATGATTAAAGTCAGTCTGCTCAAAGCTTCCTCCTTAATTCTGTTTAAGAGCCATTTGAGTGGATGTAAAACTCTTGGCGGCATGAACGTAAAAAGCCAAAACACCACCAGTACATCAATAAAGAGGAGGAATTTTTTACATAACAATAGGAACAAATTGCAGGTCTTGCCCTACTCTTTGTCCACACCCATTTTTAAAAAATACCAAGCAATGAAGAGCATTGTGGTTGACACAGGAAATGTCTGACAGCTGGACTATTTTCTGACTTGCTGGTAAACAAATGCAATTGAGTAGCTAGGCTTGGTGGCCCATGATTATGTAGTTTGAGAGTGTTGACATTTGATTGTTTTTGCCATGGAACTGAAAATTTACGTTTGTATCCTATCACAAATTGCAACATAGGAGAACACCAGTTGAAGAGAAAGGGAATGAGAGGAGAGCTTTGAACAAGAGCTGAAGATACAACCACCAGTAATGTGTGGCAAAGGACAACACTAGCAAAGTGCTGTGCTGGCCAAATTTAAACAACTTCCAAAAACACCTTGATGTTTGTGAGAATGTGTGTGTACATTTGCAATTCAAATGTTCTAAAAATGTGTGTACTTGGGAGAAAGTCCTTCAGTTACATGCCTTGAAGTACTTAGATTTCATATTCAAAATTAGATATTTAATGTCCCTTTAATTAAATTTAATGGACATTATCTGAATTCAAATAACTGAGTTAGAAGTTGGACTAGTACAAACCCCAAGGTTTGCATTTCTTGACATGATGACTACTCTAATTCTAAAGGGAGAGCTAGAAGATGTGTATTTAGATACAGGTAATACAAATGAGGTTCTTAAAGTTAGAACACATGGGGTTGTGGATAATTTTTATTTTGGAAAACTGACTCATTGGGGTGTAAGTTCCTCCTGCATTTTTTTTGTAGAGATAGCTTACTATAGATATGCTGGGTCCTTGGTATTTTTTAAAAATGGGTGAGAATACACCTAGAATATCGTGTACAGATCCGTTTGCTACCTAAGGAAGGGTATACTTGCAATAGACAGTGATTGAATATTCCCAGATTTGATTCCTTGGATAGTGTATTTATTGCATTTGAAGAGATTAAGCAGAATGGGCTCACACTCTATGAATTTCAAGAATGACAAATGATCTCACTGAAACATAGAAAGTTCTTAACAGGTTTGGGGTAGATGCAGAGTTGAGTTTTTGGCTAGCCAGCTCCATCCAGGTGTCAGACTTAATAAGGACTGATTGCATAGGAAAGGATTGAGGAGAAATTTCATCACCATGATCATAGTGAATCGTGTTTTTTTTCATGTTAAGGGAAGTGAAAAAGGTAGTTTTAGTACTGGGGAGTGCTGTTGACCTAAAAGATCAGTCATGATTGTTTTGAAAGGCAGAGCAAGCATGGGGTTTGCTTGCTGAATGGCGACATCTATCATTTGGGTTGTGTAAGTACTATATTAAACTGAGTTCAGTAAAAGTAATTTTACAGACTTCCTAGACTGGCAGACTTTCTGGACCTTTTGATATAACTCCCTCGAACAGTTCACATTTCAGTTTAAAGGGTGTGCTGGGAACACAGCCCTGATGAGTTTGCTGGGAGTGTGGGAATTGGCAGCCAGGAAACCACACTGTCAAACTGGATTTCTGAGCAATGGAAATGTGGATTATCAGAATCTGAATGTAGCAGATTAAGCATGTATATTTGTGTTGGAATGTATACAGAGTTTCTGATCTTTTTGGAATTGTTTCGAAGTGGTAGGAAAACTGGCAATTGGAAGTTGTTTGATTTGAGAAGTCACCTTCCATTACTGTAGTCTGATCTGCCTGCATTGTATAGGTTCAGCCCTTGCAGATTTTACAAATTTAGGAATCGTTCAATTTCTTTCAGTTCTGTAACAAGAGAGATCTTTGGATTTTTGTCATAACCCTATGCCAGTGAAGCAGTTGGTGTGATGTTGGGTATTTAAATTGATATTTCTTTTGCAAAGAAATGTCTTTTTGCCTCACCAGAGTATACTTCAATTAACTGGAGAAGGATGCTACTAATAAGTTAAGAATCAGTGGGTGCATAATTTCATTTTTGTTTTTCATATCTTGAAGCAGATTATATTCACTTTAGCTTTCATCTTGCAATTAATGTGATTTCTGTACTGTTAAAAGTCATAAAATCCTGTGGCAAGGAAGGACAGTTCATTTTTGATTCCTTGCCAGTTTATTTAAAATTTGTTCTGATGTTTTGTAATGTCTTTTTTTAAACTCCCTTTTGAATCTCTGTCCATTTTTTTCTTTAAAGTTGCTACTGGTTCTGCCATCCTTCCCAGTGGTCCATTGCAGATCATAGTTCGTTAACTTTCAAATATCTTATGATTCCTTGGCTGAAATCTATCCTATTTGAAATGCTGGTAGATAACTCACATAATTTTGAAGACCTGTTAAGTTTCTCCATTCTGACCACCAAAATATTGATTTTGAGTCCAATTTCTCTGTATATGCCATATCACTGAAGCTCAATCCTAGTATCATTCCGGTGAATGTACAATATGACTCTGTGGGCTTGACACCCTTGCAGAACCAGTAAAAATCCCCAGACCTTATTAATGATGTTATGAAGGTTTAGAATTTTTGGGTTTTTACTTTGCCTCAATTTCTGAAACCAAAATCCCTATTTTCTATATTTCTAATTTAATTTTAAATAGTTCATTGTGGTCTTGCTTTGTCTACTGTCCCTTTAATGAAGTATATCTGCTACTGAGATGTGTAACTGAAGCAGGCTGAAAGGTGACACTTTCCTTCAGGGTCTCAGAGTCAATTACTGTCTCTAAATCTGCACAACTTTTAAAGTATTTCTTCAGTTGTTTGTCTTTGTTCGTGGTTTTGTACTGGGATTAGATGTTGGGAGGCTCGATTTGTATCATTAAAAATAATTCCATGACTTGATTCAGCAAGCATGGGATTTCTGGTATTTTGCCCTCAAGCAACAAGATAAATAAGAGATCTAGTCATTAATTTCATTGCTGTTCAAGATTAAAAGTACATTTATTATCAAAGTATGTATTCAATATCTGGGTCTTTTTGCAGATTAAATCCTCCCTCGTCCCCATGATGACAGTGATTACATTTCAAAAGTAGGGAATTACTGTTTAAAAAGTTCTGGAATGCACAGATATGAAAGGTGTTACACACGAGGAAATCTGCAGATGCTGGAAATTCAAGCAACACACACAAAATGCTGGTGGAACGCAGCAGGCCAGGCAGCATCTATAGGGAGAAGCGCTGTCGACGTTTCGGGCTGAGACCCTTCGTCAGGACTAACTGAAAGGAAAGATAGTAAGAGATTTGAAAATAGGAGGGGGAGGGGAAAATGCAAAATGTTCAAAGAAGACTGGAGGGGGTGGGGTGAAGCTGAGCATCAGAAAGGTGATTGGCAAAAGGGATACAGAACTGGAGAAGGGAAAGGATTGTGGGACAGGAGGCCTAGGGAGAAAGAAAGGGGGAAGGGAGCACCAGAGGGAGATGGAGAACAGGCAGAGTGATGGGCAGAGAGAGAGAAAAAACCAAACAACAAAATATTGTCAGGGATGGGGTAAGAAGGGGAGGAGGGGCATTAACGGAAGTTAGAGAAAGTCAATGTTCATGCCATCAGGTTGGAGGCTACCCAGCTGGTATATAAGGTGGTGTTCCTAAAGGTGTTACTTGGTTTCTGTCATAAATTATTAATTATGTATATGCATTTTTGTATTGCAATCCAGTATATAAAGCTAGTCTATTATTAGCCATCTTGACATTTGAAAAATCAAAACAGATACACAGAAATTAATATGCTTATTTTGTTGGAATGTGCATAATTTTTCTCCATTAATCTTTAATCCTGTTCCACACCTATAAATCACTCAACCATTCCATGAATAGACTAATCTTAACTTCAGATCTTGGCAATTTCAGTCATATTTTTGTCAGGTTTTGTCATTTAGGTCCAAAGAAACAAGGTTTCATTCATTATTTATCATAGTTTTGCACATTTGTTGATGATTTTGCAGCCGAATTTATATTACACTCCATTACAGTTCATTTCTCCCTACTTGTGCTTGGCTTGAAATACCAGAAAACTGTTGCCATTGAGAAAAAATTATGGATAGGAAAGGAAAGTGTTGAATTTATGGTCCCAAGATTTCCAAATCCTGACATCAAATTTTCTTTGTGCAGATATTGCTTTACAAATTTCTCTTTGAATTTTGGGTTGAACTTTCATTTGGATATAACATTGCAGGAAGGACTCTTGGTCTTCTATAGTTTTCCTCAGTCGTCATAGGTCATGCTGGCATTTTGAAGGTGACGATGAATGTTATCATCAATGTCGTCTATCACTAGATTGGTTCCCAAGATTTGGGAACAGGTCCATGTTTCCAGTGCCATGCTATGAGCATTTATTGTTGAAAGACAGTGCAGTGCAGCAAGCAGATCCATTGAGTGGATTTGTAGCTCTGCTTCTTTGCACAAGTGCAACTGTAATCGACATGTTGCAGCTTGACTATTGAGGCTCTAATAACTTTTGATCTGGAATGTAGTCACTGCTGTTTGAGCAGGTTTTGGTTAGTTCTGAAGATTTATTCCAATTGAGATACAACATTTTAGCAAGAATGTAGACGGATAGAGGTTCTGTGACCTCTACCGTCTACAGCAGGCAGTGTAAAGCACTGGAAAAATCAGTACATTTGCCACAAAATTCTCTTAGACCAATGTGAATGTTCAAAGCTACCTTCCCCAGTATTGTCATGGACAGGCCTTACATTATCATTCATCTTCCAGCCACAGACTTTTCAAAGGGAGTTTATTCTGAGCTCTGTAACAGAAAGCTACTACCTGGTGAAAAGTGTGTGCTCAAAGCTGCCTGATAAATACAAAGACAGCCCCAATGACTTCAGCAAATTTCTGGCCCAATATGGATCATGCAAAATGTTATTTAAAAATCTCCCATGACCATGAATTGGAAGCCTTTTTTGGGTGATAGAGTGGAGCACCTCACAGGCTGCCAACCGGTATGCCAAACCTGCCCCAACTGTAGAAGAGTCTGCAGATCTCACATTGATGTCTTAGAACCCACAGATCAGTGGAAGTAAATACTCCTTGATCTTGAGGAGCTGCTTCAAAACAACATTGCAAAGAGTTCAGTAATTCTGATACAGAATATTTGTTATGGAACTTTGCTATTCTACTGTAGCATGTTTTGAGTTTTAGACTAACACCCTTAGTCGTTAACACTTTGGAGCAGCTAAGGATGTCATTTTGAATAAATCTTTTAAGTAATTCTCACGCACTGGATGTGTTGCTGATCTGCAATGCTTGAGAAAGTTTTTAACGAGAGCACCAAACATACTTCATATAGGAGATTTTTTAAAAAAGCTTTTTTTCCTCCTCTTTTTCTAGGAACTGGTGAGGTCCTAGAAAGTTTTGCAATGTAAGTGTAGAAGTCATATTTCCCATTTTGTACACCTCCAAGAACATGACTGGAGTATGGATCTGAAAGCTGGCAAAGTATGAAATCTGAGTTTATAGTTTATTACGTTTACTAAATCACAGTTACAGTCCTCTATCTTTCTGTGTCATTGGTTTGATATTCACAGTACAATGTGGCATGGTTTTTAGTTTTGACAAAATTATACTGTACAAGAAAGGTACTTTAGTTTCCCCTAAATCTGTCCAATTGATTTGAGCTACAAATTTTGATTAGTTTTCAGTTTTAAATTAAAGCAAGTCTTTACACTGTAAATCCAAGGAAGCTCCAGTGTATTTTTTTCTGATGAGTAGTTTACTAAATTGCCAAATTATTTCTGTGATGTAGTCTGCTATTAAGTAGGTAAGTGGGGCAGGCCCCTTTAATATAGGATAGATTCACATAATGAATAACAGATTCATATAGTTAACGTTCTGTCAATCATTTGGACCTATCAGCTGTGTGGAGAGGGGGAGTCTGCTACATGGGAACCAGCTTGCTGTCTATATCATACTGCCCAGCTTGTGTATCACGTAGACAGCTGGGACGCATCATCCATGGTTGATCCTAACCAGTGGAGGGCCTCTCTAGTTACTGCGGGTTTGAGTAATACAGTGGAAGAAAAGAAAATAACTAAAGATTATAGAAGTTATAAAGAAAAACAAACTGCTGGAAACAAGGTGAAGGTGCACCTTAATTATCAACATGTAACAACGCTGACCGGCTGATCACTTTGTGTCATATCCTTGTTTGGAGTCACTCCTGCAGAAGGAATATCTGGTTCTATTATACCACCATTCTGTTCCCATTTACTTTTTGCATCGTTGGAATGAGCTTAAGTAACACCATCATCTGAGCAAATTGCTTCCATCAGGACTATCAGCTTCTAATTTAAGGCTACTTATTATGTCGGTATCAGAACTGGCCATTTCTGCCTGTTACCATTTTAGCTGTTACTCAAGATAAAGTTAAAGTTCAATGTCATCTGACTACATATACAGAACCAAATGAAACAACATTCCTTCAGACCACATGAATCCACAAAACATATATCTCACAGCACAGAAACCAAAAAATAATACTCTATAAGTTAATAAAATATAATTCAATATTTTGTGTGGTAATGCGCAGCACAGGTAGATAGACAGTAATCAGGTCGCTCTCCTAATGACGAGACCTTGGTGGCAAGGTATTCATTAGTCTCACAGCCTGAGGGAAGAAGCTGTTGCCAAGTCTGGTAGTCTCAGTCTTGATGCTTCGTCGGTACTTCCTTGATGGTAGTGGGTCACAGATATTGTGGGATGGTTGAGAGGGATTCTCAGCAATGCTTTGTCTGCCATGCTTCCGGTGAATGTAACAAATGGGTGGGGGAAGACCACAGTGATCTTCTTGTCCATTTTTACTGTCCTCAATAAGGTTTTGCCTTGCAGCTTCCATTATCACACAATGATGTAGCCAGAGAGGACACTCAATGATGCTTCTGTAGAAAGTTGTTGGAATGGGACAGGGAGCCTTGCATACCCCAATCTCCACAAAGTAAAGACACTGCTATGCCGTCTTGACTAGCAAACTGATATTGTGAGTTCAGGTTCGATCATCCATTATGTGCCTATCAAGAAACTTTGTGCTCTTCACTCTCCACAGCAGAACCATTGATGTGTAATGGAGAGTGGTAGACCTGTACTTACTGAAGTCCTTTTTATATTATCCTTTTTGTACTATCGGACTTGCTAGGCCTGTCTTATTTTCAATGCATTATACAGATCAAATCAGCTGAATTTGCATGTAACTTCCCTCCTTAACCTTTCAGAGAGAATTCTCCATTGTTCTACCTATCCCTTCCCTCACCTAATCTTTTCTGCTAGTCTAAACTGATTTGCTTTCCTTTATTTTCATTTTCGAAAGGGTTGCAGATGAAACTTATGAAACAACAAATTGAGTCACAAGAGATTGGTCAGATCTTGGCTGGATTACTGTGTATCACCAGTAGGAAAGTGAAGAGGATGCAGAGGAAATTCACTAGGATTTTACCTATGATGTTCTTCAGTTATGTGGAGACTGGTGAGGGTAGCTTTGTTCTTTATCAAGTGGAGGAGGTTATAATGGGACATTATCGAGGTATAAGAGATTTAAAAGGGTTATAGATAGAGTAAATTACAGGAATTGTTTACCCTTAATTAGACATAGATTTTGGGGAAGGGAGAAATTGTTTAAATGAATAGAAAGCAGAGTTGATATAGATTGGTAGTAGGGGGTATCACAGATATCTATGCTTGGGCCTCAGTTGTTCACAGTCTATAATCAATGATTTGTCTGAGCAGACCAAATGTCATATTTTCCAAGTTTGCTTATGATATGAATCTAGATGGTGTTGCAAGTATGGAGGAAGATGTAAAGAGACTTCAAAGGGTTATGGGTAAATTGAGTGGGCAAGACGTGCAAATCGAATAGAATGTAGGAAATGTCCATTTTTGTTGCGAATCATAGAAAAGTAGTGAACTTCTTAAATGATGAGAGATGGGATAATCCTGATGCTCAAAAGACCCATCTATACTTGTATGCAAGTTGCTGAAGTCCAGCATTTAAGTGATTACGAGGACAAATGATATCTTAGCTTCTATTTGATTGTGTTTGTCTTGGAGTAAGAAAGACTCATTGCAAGTGTATAAGGCTTTGGGAACTGTGCGGATTACTGTATAGAGTACTGCATCCTGTATAACTACTAGATAGATAGATAGATAGATACTTTATTCAACCCCATGGGGAAATTCAACTTTTTTCCAATGTCCCATACACTTGTTGTAGCAAAACTAATTACATACAATACTTAACTCAGTAAAAAATATGATATGCATCTAAATCACTATCTCAAAAAGCATTAATAATAGCTTTTAAAAAGTTCTTAAGTCCTGGCGGTAGAATTGTAAAGCCTAATGGCATTGGGGAGTATTGACCTCTTCATCCTGTCTGAGGAGCAGTGCATCGATAGTAACCTGTCGCTGAAACTGCTTCTCTGTCTCTGGATGGTGCTATGTAGAGGATGTTCAGAGTTATCCATAATTGACCGTAGCCTACTCAGCGCCCTTCGCTCAGCTACCGATGTTAAACTCTCCAGTACTTTGCCCACGACAGAGCCCGCCTTCCTTACCAGCTTATTAAGACGTGAGGCGTCCCTCTTCTTAATGCTTCCTCCCCAACACGCCACCACAAAGAAGAGGGCGCTCTCCACAACTGACCTATAGAACATCTTCAGCATCTCACTACAGACATTGAATGACGCCAACCTTCTTAGGAAGTACAGTCGACTCTGTGCCTTCCTGCACAAGGCATCTGTGTTGGCAGTCCAGTCTAGCTTCTCGTCTAACTGTACTCCCAGATACTTGTAGGTCTTAACCTGCTCCACACATTCTCCATTAATGATCACTGGCTCCATATGAGGCCTAGATCTCCTAAAGTCCACCACCATCTCCTTGGTCTTGGTGATATTGAGACGCAGGTAGTTTGAGTTGCACCATATCACAAAGTCCTGTATCAGGACTTTCCCAGAACAAAGGGATCAGGGAATACAGGTCCATAATTCATTGAAAGTGGTGTCACAGGCAGGTGGTGTCGTAAAGAACTCAATTGAATCGGTAGAACTTTATTCCCTACAACATCGAAGCTTGAAGGGAAATTTGATATATGTATATAAGATTGAGAGATAGAGATAAGGTAAATGCAAGCAGGCTTTTTCTACTGAGTTTAGGTTAAGGGTGAAAGGTGAAATGTTTAAGGGGAACATGAGGGGAAACACCTTCACTCAGGGCGTTGAAAGTATGGAGCAAGCTGCCAGCACAAATGATGGATGTGATTTTGATTTCTATGTTAATGCAAGTTTGAATAGTTACACAAATAGGAGGGGTATGGTCCAGGTGCAGTTTGATGGGACTAGGCAGTTTAAGTGGTTCAGCATGGTCTGGATGTTTTGGACAGAAAACCTGTTTCTGTGCTGTAGTTTTCCTTGACTCTAATATTCCAGTGATAGCAGGCTTACTCTACAAGGAGAAATTGAAAAAGCTAAGAGATTGAGTATTCTGTGATTGCCTCATTTTTAGATTGTAGCATTTTTCTGTCTCTTCTCTTTAAAATGT
Source organism: Hemitrygon akajei (assembly GCF_048418815.1). NCBI lineage: Eukaryota > Metazoa > Chordata > Chondrichthyes > Myliobatiformes > Dasyatidae > Hemitrygon > Hemitrygon akajei. Next base: position 41,891,165 of record NC_133152.1, on the reverse strand, counting down.
GAGGTCATATTGCTGCCGTCTACTTGAACAATTCCAGAATCTCTAAACATTGGAATACAATAAGTATATCCAATATCTCTAAAATGCTTTCTTTCAAAGCACTTGAATGAGATTGTCATCTTTTTAAAATTATCAGTTTTCAATCTTGGTATTTTTCCTAGATTTCACTCCATTGTAATCCCATTGTAAGAAGATATTTGCATTGTTTGATTTATTCATGCCTATAATTCCATCTCTAATGCTGCTGGTTTAACTGCATACTTTTTAATTATAGTCTTGTGTAGATTATTGCATTCCATGTGCATGAAATCCAGTCAATTAGATGCTGAGCTTTGGTTCCAAATTCTTCCTCGTCCTATCCAGTTGGGATATGACCAGATTAGTAGACTGTACATGATAGCATTCTTGGATGAAATGTGACTCAGTACTGCAGTTTTCTTCAGACTAGTATTGTGACTGAATATATAAGAAGGAAGTTTGCATTAAGAAAGCCGCACTATTATGGAGCTTGTATCAATAATGCAAAGTGTAATGAGATGCGTGGATATCATTTTGAAGCTGCAAATTTGGAATTTCATTCTAAAATTAATATTGTAATCTATCAGATTTATATTTTTCATGGTATTAAAACAAATTATTTGTAGTTAACCATTGATTATGTTTATTTCTGCAGTAAACAAGCACAAGCCTTGGATAGAAACCACTTATCATGGTATTGTAACAGAGAATGATGTCACAGTCCTGCTGGATCCTCCACTGATTGCCTTGGATAAAGATGCACCTCTGCGTTATGCAGGTATGTAAATTCATTCTCATGACTAAATGTTATGTTCTGCATTTGAATGTATTGTAAATCTGTAGACTTGTATATTGTTTGAAACACACATCAAAGAATGCTTGTGAACTTGATTTAGAAATACTAATCTTTTGCATCAGGGATTTGTGCTGCCATCAATAGACATCTTTTTGTCAACTTTGTCACATAACTGGCCTTTTAGTAAAATTGTATTCCATTTAAAGTGGCTTTATTGAACTTAAAAACTGGCAGTGCTGCACTGTTCAAGCTTAAACGATGGAATACTAAACCAAGGGCTCACCTTGTTTGTCCTCGTGTCTTGTGGGCTCTTCCAGTAGCCAACAACAGAGTACCTCATATGTACCGGTCAAGGTGCAGTACTTCAGCTGCTCTTTTACTTCGGCTGTTGCAATAATACTGGGGTATTAGAGGTTATTTGATAAATTGAATTTGAGAAGATCAGCAGGGTCTTTTAGTTCTGAGCATTAATGGTCTGCTGTTTGAGGACTTTGGACACTACTTGCATATGCTCAAAAGATATATTAATATTTTCATGAATTTGCACAAGAAAATAAGTAGGTTTTTATTGCAAGCAATTTATTGGTACGGTACTTAGTTTTCTAATTTTCTAAACAGAACCCAGTTCATAATAAACATTAGCATTTGTGCTTTCATTTGTACAGTTTTCAAAGTCTTCTGTGATTAAGATAAATATTCACATGAGCAGCCCTTAAATAATTAAGACCTTCAATCTGACTCTCCTTGCAAATGATGTCTTATTGTTTTACACCACTCTGGTGTCAAGTTTTATAAAATTTGTCAATTTGAAAATGTTGCCGCCTTCTATTTTATTCTAGAAGATATTTATCCAGCTTGTAACAATCAGGATTACACAAAGTAATTGAAGTTTACTTTTGATAATTGATAAAGTGAGCGGTACAGCAATTAATTTTGATATTTTTCTGCATTTCAATCAATTTGCATGTATTGCATGTTGTGTTCAGTCCTTGCCTTCTCCCCATGTGGCTGAAGCCAGAAACTAAAGCAAAACTAACTCTACATTGGGCCACTTCCATGGACACTGTGGTGAATTTACACCACAGCAGTGTGAACAGTGGACATTCTTTCCATTTTACTGCTCAGAACAGCTGGATGGTTATATTTAAACACAAAACCTTTTAAATTAATTGGAACAAAACATCGTCTAATTTTAAAAAGCAACTTGATCCACTTAATAGTTCATTCTGCAGGTGGATATACACAATATGTATCTAATAGTTTAGTGAAAATAGAGGCCCAGAGCACTCTTCATTGGTAAAGTATTTTCTTAAAAGCAAAATATCCAGGTGCCACAACCTTAACCACAAAGGTGCAGCTTGGCAATTTTAACTGTTGTTTTCTTTTAAAAGCTTCAAAGGTTATCCATATTGGTGTGAGTTCTGGCTTATCTGTAACTGAATTCCAAATAATTTCTCCATAACTTGCAGTTGTTACCCATAGCTCATGATTCAGGATGGTTTGGGGACCTTTGCTAAACATTAGAATATGCAAACAAAGGCTACTGTGTGAAATTTGCACTGTCGAGCATTCTAGTTGTATTAGCATCTTTCATATCCTTTGCTTGGCAATCCATGATTTTTGTATGAGTCGATCCAGCAGTTTGCATTGTAATCCAGCCAGCAATTTTACATGACACATTTAAGGTAATCTTCCATTGAGATTTGTTCAGTTTTTGCCAAATGAATTAGTGAGTTTGGTACATTGAGTACCAGATGGTGTGAATATGACAGCAGTTGTCCAGAAGGTCTTTTGATCCTCAACAGGATTTTGAATGGCCCTCAATCCAATTAGTGCAAATTAGACCTGATGATTTGTCGTGTAAAAAGAAACATTCTTTATATGTTTTGGTTAATTCAAACTTATTAGTTGAAGGATTTATTTTTGATTGTCACAATATTCTATTGTAAATTTTGATTACTTAGCTCTCCCTTAATATACCTGAGAGGCAGTGTTGCTTAAATCCACTGGCTGTCCACATTAATGAACTTGGGGATTGTTCAACTGTTTTGAAATCATTCTCCAGACTGATTTCCTTATCTGGGTTTCACTAATCACTTTTTCAGTCATCCTCTTGGCATCTGTAAGCATTTTACATTATAAGCTCTCAGTTGCACATAAATCACTTGATTTGCCATTTTACCGTGCAAGGGCTTGCTGCTGATTTCTGCATAATCATCTCCAGTTTTTGTATATTACTTTGTTTCCTCTTCTGCCACTCTCTCCAGGGGTTATCTACCAATATTTATGGCCTATTTATCAGTTAATTTCTTCTCCTAAATCTGGTCCCTTAGTCACTGCAATGTTGTTGCTAATCTGCCATCCAGGATTTGTCTAAGTGGGCACATATTTTTATTTTGCACCAGATGCTTAACTAGCTTTCCTATGGTAGATCTTTAGCCTTCATGTTTTCAAAGTTTTTCATCCTGTCTGTAGGGAATAACTTTTGTTTTCCCTTCCTCTGACCATTTGTCCTCTTAAAGCTATTGCTTTTAAGCATCTTGATTTTGTACTCTTTATTCTGAAAATGCTGTTAATATCCTTTTGCATTTATCAGCCTTCCCTCCACCTATTTCTCCACAGGGTGGTGAGGAAAGAATTAGCCATGATACTTTTAGATATAAAATTTTGAGAATAAACAATATATAATCAGATAAGAGTAAAGTTGTAGATGGGGAAGATTACCCTAATACTCTAAGCATGAAAATATTTAATCTCATTTTAAATCTTGCCCCAGCTAAAAAGCTACCTGATGGATTATAGCAATGTAAGCATGAATCTACTATTGCAGTGTAACCAGAGTAGGAGGATGATTTAGTCAGATTCTGAGCAGTGGGTAGAGATGGAATTGGTGTCCTCCCAAGAGGTGTTTCAAATTTGGTTGGGAAATGCTCAGATCCTCATCTCAGGCATTGCAATAAACAGGTCTACTAGGTCTATCCAATCCTTCCTTTTGCTTATTGCCTGAAAATAGAACAGTACAGCATAGGAACAGGTAGTTAAGTTAGAAATCAAATGGCCAACTAAACTAATCTCTTCTGCCTGCACAATGTCCATTTCCTTCTATTTTCCTTGCAGGCATGTGCCTTTCTAAATGTCTCCTAAAAGTCCCTAATGCATCTACCTCTACCATGACCCCAGATTCCAAGCAGTGCATTACAGGTACCTACCACTGTATTTTTTTTTAATTGCCCCTCTCATCTTATCTCCTGTCAATACCCCCCAATGCCTTAAATACATGCCCTCTGGTATTAAACAATTCATAGACATTTCAATCCTGGGAAGAAGATACTGTCTACTACTGTCTAGGCCTCTAATAATCTTAAACTCCTCAGATCTCCCCTCAGCCTCCAGAGAAAACAACCCAAGCTGCAATGATTTAAAAACTTGTTCTTCCCCAGAATAAAACTTGCTTTGTAACTTCAACTTTATGATTAATGACTTTAACGAAGATTATAAATAAGATGAGGTAAAAACTTTAAAAGAAAGCTGTTGTAAACTATTTTAATAATTCAAAAGTTGTTGATGTCTCCCATTAAATGTATGTCTAGTGTTACAGGAATTAGTTGCAAAATGCAACTCTGTATCTGTCACATTATCTTGCTTTAGTACCTAATAGTTGTTGGTTGATAGAAATGATTGGATTATTTTGAAAGGAGAGAGCAAGGCTTTAAATAGATGTTATTGATGTAATGTTTAATTATGTACATGATGTCTTTAGCAATGTCACTTGGATCTGGTATAAAAATGAAACCCCAAGGTCGAAGTTGACTATGAAATATTTCACTGTTACCTAATGGAATATTTCATGGTTAGTGTTTACAGTGAAATATTTCATAAATATAAATCACAAAAATATCTTCAACTACTGTAGATTCCGGACTACAGAGCGCACCTGATTAAAAGCCGCTGGCTCTAATTTTAGAAAGAAAATCAATTTTTTACTTGTACAGGCCGCACCGGATTTTCGGCCGCAGGTGTCCCACGTTGTAATATGAGATATTTACACAGAAAGATATTACACGTGAGGATTTTTTAACTTTTAATTAAATCCATATGGTAACATAAACAAATACATATTGCAAATGCTTTTTTTCGAACCGTGCCTGTAACATGGCTACTTTTAAATATACGTTGCGTATACTTTTTTACTGAACAACATTCCAATATCTCCTAACGACTGGTAAAAAATATATATACTGCAGCCTACCAGGAAAAGTTATTGATCGCCTTTAACTTAAAAGCAGCGTTCGCTCAGATCCAATGCCGCTCCGCCGCTCCCCGCCTCCTTCCCGTTTATCGCAAACGGCATTTTTCCCACAAGACGCGGCGAAACCGGGTGTGACGTCATAGCATCCCGCGATGTAGTACAGAAAACAAATATAGTTAAAACACTTCTAACTTTAACTAGAAAATGAATTACTATGCGAAAATATTATAAACTAAATAACTGCCATAAAGGCAGCACAATGCTTTTCTTCGAGTGTTTTCCATGTTGATGAGGGTGAGTACAAATGACTGATTTACAATAATTTAATTGTGAAAGTGCGCTTGATTTATCGTACAATTTCATTGGACCTCTGTGAACTACTCATCAATTTTATTGGTCTACTGTTACGAGGCAAAATGTTTTTGGCGGCATGAAAAAAAAACATGCATTAGCCGCACCGTATTAAAGGCCGCAGAGTTCAAAGCTGTTCAAAATGTGGGAAAAAAGTAGCGGCTTATAATCCGACATCTACGGTAATAGGATTGTAGTTAAAGGATCAGCAGTATTCCATTCTAAATGTTAACTGAATTTTATTTTATACAGGTAAGATTCAGTAATCTGTTGGATTATTATGCACCAGGTGCTATTTATGTGGTAGCACTCTGAATAATTTTGATCATCTTTCAAAATGGTGCATTTAAGTATCAAGTTACTTTCATTCTGAAAAAATAGGTGATGCAGAAATTATATAATTCTGCAATGCATTGCTTTTGATTTGAATCATGATAGATAATTTATTTTTATATAACCTGTTTTTAAAGGGAACCTGGAACTGTGAAGGTTAGTATGTTTATAATGAGCTATGTTGTGCCAAGAATTTTCTTTAATCTCTTTGGACTAAATCCCACTGTTGGTTTTCAAAGATCCTAAAAAGTTATACATGCATGAAAGAAAAATCTGTTTAAGTTGCTTTGTGTTTGCAATGATCCCTTTTACTTGTTCCTGTCTTCACCCTTTTGCTTTCTTACTTGATGACTGACTTCTGTTTATCTTTTCTTCCCCTTATAGAGAGGTATGAGGTGACATTCACCAAAGAAGGTGATACCTGGGTTCTTTCTTTCATTCTTCATGAACAGTTGTATTAACCCACTAACTCCGGTCATAAAATGGGGAATCAGCACTTAAAACAGCAAATCCTGTCATCCATATTATTCCCCATTGTTATCCAGGCTTATCTGAAAAATTACTGGATGTAAAGTTTAACATGAGTTCATTAGAAATATCAGTTAATTTGACATTTCACATTTCATATTTCGAGTTTGCATTCAGCCCAAACTCTTCCGATGTAGGTTAAAAAAATGAATTTTCTTCCTGACTTTGTATAGTTATTGCCTGAGGCTAACCTGATAATATAAATCCAGCTCTATATAAACCTTGGGTTTTAGTGTCTAGATTTTAGTCCTGGTACCTTATCAATATTGGAATATCTTGTTTGTTGTGTCTCATAGTAAATTCAAATTTAAACAACAAAATGCTTGACTGGAAATAAGTTGATAACTGAGTGCAGATATAGATGGTGAGCTGTCCTTGATGGAGAGAAAAGTAGCCTGGAAAGGGCTTGTGGGGCACATATTAGTGGTTAGACTTTACTTTGTTGGGAGAGAATCGGGATGAGCAAAGGGTTAGACTTCAAGAAGACAAGGTCATTTGTGCTTGTGTGGGAGGAAGTACATTGGCTAGATATCTGTGAGTCAGAATCAGTTGTGTTAGAGGAATGGTAACAGTGGTGAGTTGGTGTGCAAGTGGCTGGATGGAAAGTGCAAACTTAATGAAGCAGGCACCTGCTTGATCTAGTGTCCAGCAAAGTTTGGTCCATATCACTCAGATGGGATTCCACTGTCAGATGCCTCTTGATTGGATTCTAGGTGTCAAGTGCAATACCTACACCATTGATAATGAAAATCTTGTGCATCAGATACATGAGAATCACAAACAAAAATGGCAAACTGTGGGACTTGCATGATCCTTCATTTCCTCTCTCTCCCCCCCCCCATTTCCATTATTGAATATTGATTTAGAATTGCATGACAAATATGAACATGGTGCTTATTGATGTAATTTATGGGCCACTAGTTCTTTCCATTGCAAGGTTATTTGATATGCTATCCTTTCTCTTAATTATATGCAGAAATTAATTACTTTGAGCATGTTCACTTTCTAGGCAGTGACAAAGGAAAGCAAAACAGGCAGGAGTAGACTATTGGGCCTTTTAAGCCTGTCTTGCCATTTAATATGGTCATGGCTGGTATCTGCTGCCCTCAACTCCTCTTTGCTTTTCCTCCATACTCTTCAATCTATCAAATATTCATCCACCTCAACTTTAAATAGTTGCAATGATTTAACTTTCACCGCATGCTAAGCCAGAAAATTTCAGAGATCCACCATCCTCCAGTAATTTCTATGACTGTCCCTTTGGAGTTTATTCTGTCAAGCCTCCTTATAGTCTTGTATGTTTGACTAAGATCACCTCTCAGTTTTCTAAACTCCGAAGAATAGCTATTTAATGTCCTGGCAGGATAATTCTTTGACTTGAAGGACAATCGTCTCATTCAAGGTAGTCTGGTGGTCTGCCTCCAATATTATTACATTTAGAGGGAATCAAAACAGTATGCAGTATTCCATCAATCCAACACCCACTGCAAATTAACAAAGCATCCTGAATTTTAAATTCCAAAACCCTTGTAGTGAGGTCAAAATGCCGCCTGCAGCCTTAGCTACTTGTTCCATCTGCCTGTTAGCACTTTATTGATTGGTGCACAAGAACACCTAGATCTCTCTGTCCTTCCCTCTCAGTCTCCAGATAATCTGCACTGCCCTTTTTGCATGATCATGTGATTGATTATCCTGGAGTAGCATATTATGCAAGTGTCATCTTGGTTTAGCTGGTTTAAATTTCATTTCTGGTTTCATGCTGTACAAGTATTTAAACATTATTTTTGTACTAGCCTTTTGCTGTACAGAAGTGTGAATGGTTAGAAATGCTGTATATAGATTGCCCCTAAAGAAATAAACTTTTATACCTTTTCCATTCCCACCAAATGCTACCTTAGCAAAGATTCTGCATTAATTCAAAGGCGGTGCATGCTGCGATCCTGAGCATTCTCTGCTCTGCTAATGCCAGTGGAAAAGCTCTTCATACATTCATTTACTCTATGCATAAATTACATCCTGCAATTGCCACCTTACCTACCCTCAGAAATTCATTATTAAACACTTTGTGATGGGGCATTGCTGTTGGCAGGAGGATCTAATCGCAACATGACAGATTGCACACAAACATCTAATGGAAATAAAGGAAAACAAGCTTCAAATTGCATCTGTGCCCTCTGGTTCATTTATCCTTCCCTGTCACTTCACTTTCCCCCAGTGAATATGTTTGGTCTTGTTATCCCTGTTACAAGAAATCAACAGCTTAAATTTATCATATGTGTTTAACATAAGACTCCACTTGGTTTCTCTGAGGAACAATATTGAATGAAAATTGATGTCAAGCAATATGAAGGAGATACGGGGTGGATGATTAAAAGGGAAGAGGAGGGAGTTTAAGGAGAAAGTTCCATAGCTTCGGGTCTTTCAATCTGTGAGTACAAGCTCCTTTTGGAGGAATGGATAAATCCAGGAAATGGCCAGAAGGCCTGTACTGGCAGATCTGTTAAGAATGATGAGATTAGAGAAGATTTTGGATGAAAGCATTCTCAAGTGAAGTCATTGAGTCGTCCAAAACATTCTAGTGTCTGCATTTACTCATCTAGAAGGTAACAGCTCTTAATAGTTGAAATAAGATGAAAAAATCAAAGCCTCATATCCCTGATTGCTGAAAGTTTAGAGCTCTTGATTTCAGTGTGAAGTTCTTAGTCATTTGTATCATAATTTAATAACCATTGGACAATTTACAGTAGATTATTCAATATAAATTCTTTATGAAGTTGAAATGAAAAACCTGCTTACTTGCCAAATGTCTCCAGTAGTTTTGTCCTTGGTGCCTAAAAATTGTACTCTGGTATTTCTGATTAGCTGAATTTGTTGATGTGATATCCAGCCCTTCTGTGCTTCTCCTCCTCCCCCTTCCACCCCAAATTTTCCTTGTGTTAATACTGAACAGAGAAATTCTGACCTATCACAAGTATTGAATTTGTGGTCAAATATGTGGTCCAACATGCTGTTTAATATCTTAAATCTTCAGAAGAAAATTTGTTGATGAATAATTTTGTTAATCCACAGAATTCACTTTAAATATACTTGATTTGGGTTCTCTAGTTGCCATCCCCAGTTGTCAAAAGGCCTGATCTGGTTAGAATCAATTCATGTAAGGTGTTAATTTTTTTTGAATAGGAAATCCAACTGATATTTCTAATGCTGAGTTGCCATCCAGTGATTTATCTTGATTCCTAATTGTAGACAGATACATTGCACAGGAAGACTTAAAACACAATTGTTTTTCAAAAGAAAATTGACAGAATTTGTGAAACTGTGCTGAACCTTTTGTCAAATGCTTGTACATTTCCAGATTTTTAACTTGCACTTTAACTTTTTATCCTGGTCAGAATAGACAGCCCAGCTCTGCCCAGTAGCTTGGCATAGAAGATCCTAGCAGCCATGGCTGTATTTTACAAGTTATAGCTGTCATAAGTAATCCTGTGAAATGCCTGTCTCTTTCTCTCTCCTTTTATCTCTTTTTCCTGCATGAGTGGATGCATTGTAAACCAGTGGCTTGGAAGGCAGGCATATGCACCCATACTAAGTCCCAGAACTCACCCAAACAAGGCACAGGCTTTGCTTTCTCAACAGACCCTCACAATAAAAGCAAAACCCTTGGCTGCGAAGTTTGGACTGCTGTTGCACATTAAACTTTATTGTTAAATTGTTGCATTATTGTTCAAGTTCTAACTTGCTGTTTGTTAATCTCTAGGTGAGATCTGTGGATTTAGAATTCATGGGCAGAATGTTCCTTTTGAAGCTGTGATGGTTGATAAAACCACCGGTGAAGCTGTCTTGCGTTCGAAAGAAGTGATGGACTGTGAGCTGCAGAAAGAGTACACATTTACTATCCAGGCCTATGACTGTGGAGAGGGTCCAGATGGAGAAAATATGAAAAAATCCCATAAGTAAGTGTATACTGCAATGCAGGACAAAATTACTCTGACTTCTACTTTATTACACATGGTCACATGGATGTAATTGGGTGGCGTGGGCTAGTTTATCCAGAAGTGCCTGTAACGGGCTGTATCTCTGCAAATAACATTGGAACAGAAGACATGGTATAACCAATGTAATGATGCATTTGCTAATTACTGCTCATAATGATCTAATATAGTATGTAATAAAAAGTTCATCTGCATAAGCTGAAGTTCTGGCCTTGACTGTGCATTCAGAACAGTTCAAAATAAATCACTTTTTTATCCGTATGGTGTCCTGCATTTAATGAAATTACAAGCGGATCTTTGGCCTGCTTTATTTTTTGCTGTCATGCACTAATCGAATGATTGAAGATGCATTCCATAGCAGGTCACCAGTTACATCAGAGCAGGCCTGTGCAATTACCAAGCGACATCTTAGATTATATTGTTTTTAAAATGGCAGCTTAAAATCTAGAAAGTCAAATATTAGCAGTATTAGAAATCTAACTGACATGAATATTGTGTTAAGCAAATTGAATTAAGTTTATTGTATGTTTGTCCTGTTCTATTTATTCTCAGATGCTTTAAAGAAAATTACTTAAGATATATATGCTGTCAGCTTTTTGGCTTATTGTTTAACTCTTGACTGTTAAATTTTGCAATTAGTCAAGGGGAAACGATTGATTCCAATTAGGTTGCTTTTTGTATTTGAAAAGATAACTTCTCCCTCCACACATTTTGAGCAACTCACTGCTTGCTATCAGTAAGATGGGTTCCCATCCTGGGGTCCACGGATTAATGCTAGGGATCCATTGCATAAAAAAGGTTGGGGACGCCTGCAGTAGAATTTCAATAACCAACATTTTAGTAAAATCCTAATTTTATTTCTCTGTGTACAGTACTGTGCAAAAAGTCTTATGCACATATATAGCTAGGGTGCTGTAATAATTTTATGTTTTGCCACTGTGCAAAAAAAACCCACAAATTTCATGATGTGTGAGTGATAAACCTGATTCTGATTCTATTGTGGACTGAATGTGAAAGGAGCAGGGAGAGAGGAATCATGTTGGGAAAAGGGGAAAGGGAGAGTGGAGAGAGCAGAAGCACCAGAGAAGCATTCTGTAATGATCAATAAACCAATTGTTTGGAATCAAACAACCTTGACTGGTGTCTGCACCCACGGCACCCGCTTGCTCCTGGCACTCCTTCTGTTACCTGTCCCACGCCCCTCCTGCGGCATCCCAACCTCACCTTTTCCAACATGCTTTGCTCCTGTCAGATTTACAAACTCTGTCTGCTTCACGTTATGCAAAATTCTTAGGCACCCTAGTTATATATGTTCCTGAGACTTTTACCCAGTAGTGTACATAAGTCCTGAAAGTCACTTGCCAAATTGCATCACACCTAAGCAAGTATATATCAATGAAAGCTTATAATTACATTATTTATCGTAAATGTACCATGCCCCAGTGTGAACCACTCGCTGTCTGTTAGGTGTCCACCTAACTACGTGATCCACTGATTGGATATTGTTTTTGCAATTCCAAGGAGATAGCACAGGTAATTGATTACAAGTCATTGCACTTCCACTTCATTAAACAACAACTACAAAAAATGAATTGACTGGGCATTTCAGGTAATGGAAAAAAGGTATAGATTTTGACACATTCTCAATTTAGCCCATTTGTGTTCAGTCCTTATTATTATCACATAAGTTGTCCAAATCAGTTCATTAGAAGTGCTTAAAAAAGGAAGAGAATGCATGTTGAATTTTATTGGAGATGTCTACAAGTATGAAGTATCAATTTTTGAAGATGTATGCTACTGTGCACAAGCTTTGAATTTCACATGATTACTCCTGAGTTGTGGGTGATATCACCAGCCAACTAGTGAAATTATTTCATAAAGACAGACAACCTAAGTCATAATTCTCAAAATAATTGACATCATTTTGGCATGTCTGATAAATGAGTACGCAAGTGCCAGACAGAAACTGCCCCCCATCCCCTCAAGAAAAAGTCGAGTCAGCAGCCTTTCATTTTTAAATGGCATATACAGTAGATTTGGGTTAATTGGGACACATTGGGCTGCCCCCCAGTAAACTGGTTTCAAGGAAATAGTTTTTTTTAAGTTTAAAAAAAGACAAGCTACAGTTTGAGTAACAAATTAGAACAATTCATAAGCACCTACAGAACTATAAAACTACGGTATTAGTTCCTAATGGTGTTCTTTTGATTGACTGTAAATGAACAAAATCAGCGCAACGACCTAGTGCAGATAATGGATTGCTTTAATACAATGCTTTTGATGATTGCATCCTCCAAATCTTAGTTGTAATTGTAGCATCAAGATGATTCTTTGTAGTTCCTAACATTTTGAAATTGTGAGATTGTTTTATTTTCACTCCTAAGAGTTTCTGGCATCCCTGGGCCTGAATGTTTGAAACTGCGGTGTGCAAAACAGTTCCAAATTGTCTTGCTGCTATTTAAAAACTGTTCACTCTAAGCACGGTGTGGTAAATGACTTTTCAGCAGTGGTCTTCTGACCCAAATAAACAGCATAGTGTCCCAAATAAATTAAGGGAATCCCAGCTATTTTCTCAATTTGCTTATTGTTCTTTAAGAGTTGTCCTAAATAAGCAGCTGCCCCGGTTAACTGATGGTCTATATCCAGGTAAACATGGTATCCTGAGAGGGACTCCCAGTTTAAAAGTAACCTTTTTGATAGAAATCAAATAATTTGTGCTGACTGGACAAGTGTTTATAGAAAGGAAAGAGTGCACTATATTCATCTTTTAAGTGATTCAGGTGCTGCCTCTCAGTTGATGACCACTGCCATGTGACTGACCAGTGTTTCTGTTTTGTAGAGCCAATGTTCATATCCAGGTGAATGATGTAAATGAATACTCCCCAGTTTTCAAGGAAAAGTCCTACAAAGCTACAGTTGTTGAAGGAAAGAAATATGACAGCATTTTGAGAGTGGAAGCAATTGATGCAGACTGTTCACCTCAATATAGTCAAATTTGTAGTTATGAAATTGTTACTCCTGATGTGCCGTTCACTATTGATAAAGATGGTAAGTTGTAAGTCATGTAGGTATTAACTTAATTTCAAAAAGATACACAGCAAATTAAATTTCCATTACTGAACTGTTCTATAAAGCAAAAGTAAATGTTTCTTTTTCCAGTACAGATTTGCAATGTTAACAGGCTTCCTCACTGTCTCAGAAATGAAACCTGTATCGATTAAGTGACGGCCTGTACTTTCCACTGTGAATTACTGGATGTTCGATGTAGCATGGGAATATAGTCAAATATGAACAGAAGGCCATTCTGCCATTCAAGCATACACTGTCATTAAATAAAATCATGGCTAATTATTTATTTGAGATACTGCGCAGAATAGGCCCTTCCAGCCCACCAAGCCGCACCACCCAGCAATCCCCCGATTTAATCCTAGCCTAATCATGGGACAGTTTAAAATGACCAATTAACCTACCAACTATATGTCTGTGGACTGCGGGAGGAAACTGAAGCTCCTGGAGGAAACCTGTGCAGGCACATGGAGAATGTAGAAGCTCCTTACAGGCAGTAGCCAGAATTGAGCCCAGGTCCCTCATACTGTAAAGTGTTGTGCTAACCACCATGCTACTGTGCCACCCTCTATATAAAAGACCTGCTGTTAGTCCATACTTCTAAACCCCCCCCAACCATGTTCAATTTTTTGCAGTAGTGCAGCAGGCAGTTTCGCTGCTTCAACTTCAGTGGCTCAAATTAAGCCCTGACGTCATCCTCTGCAAATTAATTCCTGAGACTACATGAATTTCCTCCCACATCCCAATGACATTCTAGTTAGTACTGCAAATTAACCTTGAAGTGGTTGAGTAACAGGAACTAATGGGCACGCGAGAGAACGAACTGGTTATTGGAAAATAAGCATGGAAGTTATAACAATGGAATTGCTCAAGGAGCTAGCATAGACTTAAGGCCAAATGGTTTTTAGAATTCTACTTATTGCCTTTTTAATTATCTTTGGCTATTTTATCTCCCAAGGCTTTCTGTGAAAAAGAATTTCAGATGCACCAAGTGGGAAATAAAATTCTCCTCAATTTTGTCCCAAATGTCTTGCTCTATAGCCTAAGTCTGTGGTCCCTTTCTTCCTTTACCCCCTTGCATTCAACGTTTCAAGCCCTGACAGAATTTTGTATATTCCACTGAGATCTATTCACCATTAACTCTGTTCTGTAGATGAGTTGTAAAATTGAAGTGGGGTGTGGTTGGAGAGAATTAATAGTATGTAGTGAAAATAGAAATAATGTGGGATCACTGTAAATGGGTGGTTGATATTCCCTATGGACCCTGTGTGTCAAAAGGCATGTTTCATGCTGTATCTGTTGTTCCAAACTCGAACAGATATGGGCCTAAACCTAGTTTCTCAATGACTGTCCCAGATCTCATCAATTGTCCAGTGAATCTCTGCTGCACTCCCTATAGCAAGTAAATCCCTAAGTCTGAAGAGCAAAATTGCCTGAAATACCCAAGCATGGTCTTACACCTCCCACCCCTTTTTTGATTTCTCTGTCTCCATCTCTGGAGACAAACTGTCAACTGACATCTTTTATAAACCTACTGATTCCCACAGTTATCCTGAATATATCTCTTTCCATCCTATCTCCTGTAAAAATCCTACCCCCTTTTCTCATTTCCTTTATCTCTGCTACATCAGTTCCCAGGATGAGGCCTTCCTCTGATGTCCTCCTTCAAAGAACAGGGTTTCCCTTCCTCCACCACTGATGCTGCTACCCTTGCCCACATCTCCATTTCCCAGCCATCTGCTGTCACCCATCTTCCCACTGCCTTTAACAATGGTAGAGTTCCTCATGTCCTTACCTACCACCGCATCAGCTTCTGTATCCAACACATCATCCTTCACAACTTCTGCATCCCAAAGGGACCCTACCACTAAGCATACATTTACCTTCCCACTCCGCCTTCTGCAAGGATTGCTCCCTCTGCCTTCCTTTGTCTATTCGTCCCTCCCAACTAATCTCCCTCCAGGCACTTAACCCTGCAAGTTGCCCAAGTGCTACACCTGCCCATTCACCTCCTTCCTCACTTCCATTCAGGGCACTTCACCTGCAAATCTGCTGGGGTTGTGTATTTTGTCCAGTGTTTCCAATGTGGCCTCCTTCCCATCATAAATTGGAGGATAGCTTCACTGATCACATTCGCTCCATGTGCCTAAAGAGGAAATTCCCAGTTGCCAAACATTTTAATTCTGATTCCTATTTAGATTCTGACATGTCAATCCATCGTCTCCTCTTTTGCCACATGAGGCCATCATCAGGTGAAGGAGCAACACCCTTTTATTCGGTCTGGGTTGCCTCCAAACTGATGGCAAGAAGATCCATTTCTCCTTCCAGTAAACTGCACCCCACCTCCCCCTTACCTCTTCTCATTTGCCTGTCACTTCCCCCCCCCCCCCCCCCCCGGGTCCCCTCCTTCTACCCTTTCTCCTCTGGTCCGCTCTTGTATAATTATAATAAAGCATCTTTTCTCTTATAGTCAAAGCAATTTGCACTGAAGGCTAACAAATCCAGCTTTTTTAAAAACTGATTTCAGGAACTGGTAAACAAGGACACTCAGTTCCTCCATAGGTTGTCTAATCTGCCTTTCTGCTGTTGAAAATTGAAAACTGTTACCTTGTATTTGATGCTCATTCAACTTGTCTGAATTAAGTTGTATACTCATCAAAAATCTCAATCTGAAATTATTTTGTTCATCATCTGTAAACTTAATCACACCCAAATCATAGATGATATTTCCTTATCCAAATCATAGATGTTGTATTGTGATTCGCCCTAGCTCAGGCACTGATTCCCCCATTCCTCACCCCTTGCAATCCTGGAAAATACTTATTTACTTTTGCTTTCTTTTTCCTGTATGTCAACAAGTTTCACTGCATTCGTTCTTTAATATTATACACTATCACCTCTGGAACTTTTAACAAAGGCATTCTGAAAACCCATATACAAGATAGCCACTGGTTCTTTGTCATTGTTGTTCCTTTCCGTGCCTTATGGCGCATCGGGCAGTGACCTTGCTGTTTCTTTCGCATTTGTGTTTTTTTGAGGCCGAGTTGCTAACTCGTTGCTAACCCAGCACAGATGGAAAGCATGCAAGGAGATGGCCGACTTCAAACCTGGGACCACTCGCCTCGAAGTCCGGTACAGATGCCACTGTACTGGCCAGGAATTCTTTGTCATAATTTCTATCAATTCAATCTGTCACAAATCCAGGTTGGCTTTGTCCAATCCTTTCAATTTTTCCCCTAAGTATCTTGTTACTTATAAAATTATCCTGATGGATCTGTAATTTCCCCTTTCCCATTTTTTTTTCAAAGAAAGCCCAGTGCACTTTTTTTCCTTTTTCATAATCTAAGTTAATTCCATACCTTTTATTCAAATAAGCTTTTGCATTGAATATTCATTCATAAACTTATTTTCTAATTTCTTGATATAGAAGTGATAAACATAATATTCGTTTTGGGTTCTCTCTCATTAAGTTGGTGATTTTTGCAGGGTTTATTAAGAACACAGAGAAGGTGAACTATAGCAAAGATCGGCAGTATAAGCTTGCGGTCACTGCATATGATTGTGGGAAGAAACGTTCAACAGAAGATGTTCTTGTTAAGATCAACATTAAACCTACATGCAAGCCTGGCTGGCAAGGTAATGAGCAAGTTTACTTACCTATCACCTTCTCCTAGGTCCCCCTCCTTCCTCTATTCCTATGGTCCACTCTACTCTCCTGTCCAATCAAATCCCTTCCTCTCCAGCCCATTATCTTTTCAACCCACCTGGCTTCACCTATCACCTTCTTCCTCTTCCCTGTGTCTCTCCCCTCCCCCCACCTTTTTATTCTGGCATCTTTCCCCCCCTTCCTTTCCAGTCTTGAGGAAGGGTCTTGGCCCAAAACATCGACTGTTTATTCATTTCCATGGATGCTGCCTTGCCTGCTGAGTTCCTCCAGCATTTTGTCTGTGTTGCTTTGGATTTCCAGCATCTGCAGACTTGCGTTTAGAATTATTATTTATTAATGTCATGTATACATTGCGGGCAAAGCCACTATATTGTCCAAGCCTAATTGTAGCCAAGCTGAAAAGCCAATTGTCAATCATGGGCTAGACTGGTAAAGATTTCAGATATTTTTCCTTAAAGGATATTTGCAAACCAGGTGGGAGTTTTTACAGCTCACTGTTTGTTTTTGAGGATAACCATTTTAAATGACTTATTTATCTGGTTACTTGAAATTAACTTGTTCAGCTGCTGCATTTAAATTAATGGTCCAGAACTCCAGTTGTGAAATTTCTAACGCTATATTGCTGCTATTAAAAATATTACTCAATTTCTTAATACAAGTTTTACACAAACCTATAAAGCATTGTTTATTGTGTGTTTACTGATTTTATATCTCAGATAATGTGGTTATGAATCAGAGGTAAAATATAGGTTCTTTGAATTGCATCAGTAAAACACAGTGCAGTTGCATATTTTTGTGGCATTGATCATACCAAATATTAAGAGTTAAAATATTTATTTTGTGGTATTGATAATGGCTTCTGACAAGATGATATTAAGAGTTGTTAATATTTTTGTGATTATAGGTTGGAGTAAAAGAATTGAATATGAACCCGGTACTGGAAGTTTGGCATTATTTCCAAGTATGCATTTGGAGACATGTGATGAACCTGTTACCTTCATTAAAACAACAATCGAGTTAGAAACAAACCACATTGGCAAAGGATGTGACAGGGACACCTATTCTGAAAAATCACTCCATAAACTATGTGGTAAGACTATTGACTATCAGTTTTGATTTTATTTTCCCACAATGTGTTTTTATTGCATGCATAATTATGATTTTAAAGAAATTGAACTTGTATTTACAGTATTTAATAACAGTTTTAATGTTTGTCTTAGTTCTGTCTCGTAATAATGCTCATGTCTAATGTTCTTATTTTATGGCAGGTGTTACTTCTGGTACAGTTGATCTCCTACCCTCGCCAAGCAGCAGCACAAATTGGACAGTTGGTCTTCCTACGGACAATGGGCACGACAGTGATGAGGTCTTTGAATTCAATGGTACTCAAGCTGTGAAAATCCCAGATGGCGTTTTGACAACAAATCTGGAAGAAACATTTACTATCTCTGTGTGGATGCGGCATGGACCTGCTTCTGGTATTCAAGGGGGCAAGGAAACGATCCTTTGCAATTCTGACAAACGAGGTATGCACAAGTTCAAGTTGCCTTATTCATCTACCTCAAGACTTTCTTAGAAATCCATGCACTTGACCAGGCTTCTGCTCGGCCACTGTTTCTTATGGCTTTAAGTTGGGTTTTTGTAAACTGAAATCATATGAAATATTAACCCACATCAAAGGAATCGTATACAGTACTGTGCAAAGTTCTTAGACATATATAGTTAGGGTGCCTGAGGCTTTTGCACAGTCCTGTAGTAATTTTTCTTATTGCTGCTACCAAAAAAAACCAAGTTTCATTACATATGTGAGTGATGATAAACCTGATTCTGCTCTGGTTTTCTATTGTGAACTGAGAGTGGGAAGGGTGCTGGAAGAGGGTAATCATGGTTAGTAAAAGGGAGGGGAGGGAGCAGGGAGCACCAGAGAGACATTCTGTAATGATCAATAAACCAATTGTTTGGAATCAAATGACCTTGCTTGGTGTCTCAGGACTGGGTGTGTCTGCACCAGTGCTACCCAGCCCCTGGCACTCCTTCTCTGCCACCTGACACACACCCTCCCATGGTGTTCCATCATTGCCATTCCCAACGTTGTTTTGCTCCCCCCAGATTTACAAACCTGCTCTTCATTCCATGTTGACAAGTACAGTACAGGTAGTCCCCGAGTTACGAACGTCCGACTTACGGACAACTCATACTTACAAACCAAGGAAGGAGAACACTGTCTGCCATTTTAAGTCAGATCGCGACGCCGTCTGCCATTTTAAGTCATTGCTGTTGACACTATGTTGAGTGTGTAACTTTGTATTTGGTTTAAATACAAAGACCCCCCCCCCCCCCCCCAAAAAAAATTCCGGTCAGCTGGTGGCGCAGTGAGATCAGCGCCGGGTTGGAGAACGGAGGTTCCCGAGTTCGATCCAGTGACAGACTGCTCCCGTGCCGGGTTGATGTCAATCCAGTGACTCCTGTACCATCTGTGCCGGGTTGATATCGAGCTCGCAACTCGATCTCATTAAAAAAAAACACTGACACCTTCAGTTTAAATTCCCATGCAGAATATTGTGGAGGATCAAATACCCAAACCCAGCACAGCC
Source organism: Hemitrygon akajei (assembly GCF_048418815.1). NCBI lineage: Eukaryota > Metazoa > Chordata > Chondrichthyes > Myliobatiformes > Dasyatidae > Hemitrygon > Hemitrygon akajei. The sequence goes on along the minus strand of NC_133152.1, from coordinate 41,871,571 downwards.
CCCACTTGTCCCATTTAGCCTGTCTCAGTGCGGTGGTCCTTAGGACCCAGCGAACCTCGGGAGCCAGCACAGCTCGGGACCCACCGCTCGCATTGTTTCTGTTCCATTGACGGGAAGCGATCGTGATTGAAAATAAAGTGGAAATAATAAAGCGTTTGGAAAGAGGTGAAATGCCATCGGTCATTGGAAAAGCGTTAGGCTACAGTCGGCCAAGGATCGGAACAATTTTAAAGGATAACGGATAAAGTGAGAATAACGGAGCATGTGAAAGGCTCTGCCCCAATGAAAGCTACAATTATTACTAAGCAACGCAGTGGTTTAATTATTGGAATACATATGTTTCTTAAGTGTTTTATATGCATAGAAAGGTAAAATATATGCTGTATATTAAGACAAACGTTTGACTAACTGACGCTAAATAATACTGGAAGTACTTGTTCCGGACTTACGTACAAATCCGACTTAAAGACGGACTCAGGAATGGAACTCGTACGTAACCCGAGGACTGCCTGTACTATGCAAAAGTCTTGGGCACCCTTGCTTACATATATGTGCTTAAGAGTTTTACATAGTACGGTACATGCTACTTGTAAAAAAGGGTCTATCACATTACGGACATTCAAGAGACTCTTAACTAGGCGTATGGATGAAAGGATAATGAAGGGCTATGTGAGAAGGAAGGGTTAGTTTAAACGGTAGAAATGCCTGTACTATGCTGTACTGTTCTATGTTCTAATTTAGCAAGAGATGTCTGGTGAGGCAGAATGTTTTTTAGTTATGTCCAATCAAGAATTAACCATCTTTTTAACCTAGTCTAAAGTACTTCAGATTGCTTTCTAATCATGGCTGTAGTTGCTGTTTTCCCCTTTTAAAACAGTAAAATATCAATCAAACAAAAAAATTCAAATGATAGATTAAGTAATAACGGACTGAAAATAGACTTAAAACTGCAGTATGATCTATTGATGAGTGAACAGATCAAACAGCTAGAAAATTGGGTTGACATTTCAGATGAAAGAAACTTGGTCTAGACTATATAATCACTTGATCAAGGTAGTTGTATAATAATCAGACTTGTTTTTTTGAAATGGTATCCAAGGTAAAGAGGAGGATCGTCTAGGTTCACTTAGCAATTACTTTTAGGAAGATTTCTTCAGTAAATATAAGCAATTCAGATTGCATTAAGTGAACACTTGGCTTGAAGTGAACACAAGCCTGTTACTATGTTGCACTTATTTTAGAGAATTACTGATGATTTAATTAGCAACTCATTTGGCCTACTGTAATGTTATGTGTCCACAAATTTAAATCATTATCTCAACCAGTTAGTTAATTTATAGTTGGCTGCACTATGGATGGGGAAAATGAATGGCCAGGTTTCTTCCTATTCATTGCTATCTAGTGACCCCTACTGAAAAATTCTGAGAACAGGAACATGCTCTGCAGTATCCTCCCAAGGTCAGACCAGGGTTTATACGTGACATTCAATAAATTATTGAACATTGTACATGACAATAAATTATTTACCTGCATCAGCAAGGTTGGCAGTTAACTGTAGGCTGCCATTGAGGCTTGACAGAATTTCCTAACTGTTAATTGCATTTCATATAGCCTCAAGTTGGTCTTGTGGTCAGTGTCTTCATTCAAGGATTGTTCAGTTTATATTAAATGAGATGGCATGCATGAAAACTTTAACTGGGAACCCTTCCATCTCACACCAGTTACCAGTTGATCACTCTTTCTGACACTGCAAACAGTCATTTGAAGGATTATAGTGACAAGCTATTCTGTACCTAGTTTGAGGGGACAGTATGTACAAAATACTGATGAAGGGACCATTTTCTTTAAATAATTTTCTGAACTGCACTTAAAATTGATAAATTGTATATTGTTTATTTGAATCGTAGAAATGAATCGTCACCACTACTCCCTTTATGTGCACAACTGTCGCTTGGTTTTCCTCTTCCGTCAAAATCCTTCAGAGAATGAAAACTTCCGGCCTGCGGAATTCCATTGGAAAATTGACCAGGTTTGAAAATCTTTATAAATGTGTTTATACCCGGTGAGAGTGACATAGTTAAATAGTTAAACGTATAGCACATGCACTTCAAATGTAGGAATTATTGGTTGTTTTTACAATGAAGCAGTTCTGTTCTTAAAACAGCTTATTTAGGAATCAATCTTAAAAGCTTTATGTGTGTGCAATTTTTTTTTTTAAAAAAGGCACCTTGCTGTTGCAATCTATTGGCTGTAGTTTGAATTTATAAAGGATGTCAGTGAGAGGTTAGATTAATCTAGCTACTCAGTTGCTTTAGTAACAGTGCAGTGAAAGATTGGCACTGGAATATGAACTCTGGGTTAGAATCCTTCTTCCAATAAATGATTCCAAATTTCCTTTCCATGGTAGCTTTAAAGTTTCCTATATGAAATGAATTTTGAGTTACTCTAATCCTATTCCTGTTTGGCATTATCAGCAAAGTTAAATTGAGGGAGTCTGCTAAATCTGAAAAAATATTAAATATATTTACGTGATCTTCTGTGAGCTGAGGGCCAGATCCTTTACTCTGTTTAACTGGATAAGTTTATCATTTAATTTATTGCATGCTCTATCAGAATATGTTGTACTCTGTAGTGTTATCAGTTAACATTCAGGCAAATTAAAAGAATGGATATATAATTTGTGAAGAATTTATTTAGATTTATCAAACAGAAGTTAAACCTGGGGGGAGGGGGGGGAGACGGGTGGAAGAAATAAAATAACACTTATTACTTAGAAACATGAGAATAAAATCTTATCACCTTCCAGCTAACATCCATCCTCTCTTCTTCTCCCCCCCCCCCCCACCCCCACTGCCACCTTTTTATTCTAGTGTCTTCTCCCTTCCTTCTCACTCCTGAAGAAGGTCCTTGGCCCAAAATGTCGACTGTTTATTCATTTCCATAGATGCTGCCTGACCTGCTGAGTTCCTCCAATGTTTTGTGTGTGTTACTCTTAATATTTTTTGCACTGGCATTATCAAAGGAATACATTTAAATAAATTTGCTTTGAAACTTTTGGAGCAAGCAGAATATTAATATTCTGTATGCAAATTGTTTAGTTTTCTGTGGAGCTAATAATGCAGGATTCATGAAAGGACATGGGATAATTAAATGGAAAATTAATAATAATTATTATTCTTTTCCTATATCCTGTAGGTGTGTGATAAAGAATGGCATCACTATGTACTAAATGTTGACATCCCCACTGTGGCCCTGTTTGTTGATGGAGTTGCACATGATCCATTCTTGGTTACTGAGGATTATCCATTGCACCATTCAAAGATTGAAACCCAGTTGGTGGTTGGAGCTTGCTGGCAAGGTAAAGTGTTATATAATGCAGCATGCTGTTTCTGGGGGGTGTTGACACTACAATAGGATCAGCTCCATATAATTAAAATTTATTTCATTCTCGGCTATTAATATAGAATATAACAGTAACAGCAAAAAGCAAAATCATCAATACATAATTAAAAGGAATAAGATCAGTGAAAATTAACATATGCCCCTTGCTGTCACAACAGGATAAATTGGGGAAATACGGAAATGAGAAAGATCATTAATATTTTTAGTACTCAGAGAAAGAAGCTCAGTAAACCTGAGGAGAGCTGTAGGTCAGGAATGAGTGAGAAGCTCACAGAAACCAGCATTAGTAAGATGATGTCCAGAGTGGTTAACGGGACTGAAAGGCAATAGGTTGCCAGAACCTGATGATCCGGACACCAGACACTCAGTCATTTTCCAAAATTGCAGTCAGATGCAGTCTCAACAGAATGAATGGATAATTTCATAGAGCATTGCAACTCAGAAACAGGCCCTTCAACCTATCTGTGCCAGTCTGGTCTTCTACCTAGTCCTATCTACCAGCACGCAGACCAAGTTTCTCCAAATCCTTCCCAGTTATTATACCTCTCTTCGATGTTACAATTGAACCTTCACCTACCACTCTCGCCATCCTCTGAAGAAGTTTCTCCACAGATTCCCCTTAATATTTCACCTTTCCCTCTAAACCTGTGACATCTAGTTCTAGTCTTGCCCAACCTGAAGGGAAAACGCCTGCATGCACTTACTTTATCTGTACCCCTCATAAATTTGTATACCTCTAAAAGATTTTTTCTCATTCTCCTGTGCTTCAGGGAAAAAGCTATAACTTTCCCTATAACTATAAATTGAAGGTGAGCAGGGGAGTTCCCATCCTCCTGAGTGATGATTATCCTCTAAGTACATTGGTGGATTCCTTGCTGTGGGGATTTGTCACCTTCCTTACTATTCATAATGCGTCAACAATCTGATTGAAGAGATTGAATGTAATCTGACCCAGGTTATTCAAGATATTAGTTCAGGTGGCAATGTGGCCTGAAGCGAATGTATTTAGGCTTCAAGGACAAAAGGGTCCTTAATGAGGTGAGACCCTAGTAGGTTGAATATAGTGTGACAAACATGAGGTTACCCAGGTTGTCAAGAACAAATTAATTGCTGATCAATTGAAAGACGTTGTTCAGAGGGACTCAAGTGTCCTTCTGCATGACACTGAAAATTATATCATCTTCCTGATTGCTTACTTTTTGTTGACCTCTATTGTGAAAGAACTTGAGTGCATGAGTAGTGACATTGTGCTCCAATATGGGACCCTAGTACTTTGCTTTTGTTGCGTGAAAAGTTAAGCAAACTTGCCTTATACTTTGAATTTAAAAGTATAAAAGTAATCTGATTAAAATTATTTTTATGGGGTTTTTCCAGAGTTCTATGTGGGGTTGTGATTCTACAAGCAGTGTCTACAAACTCAAAACAAGAGGTTAGCCATTAAGGATGTAAATGAATTTTCTTTAGAAGTGTTTCTGAATCACTGAATTTTTGTATCCAAGAGGGGCGTGGATGCTCACTCTCAGCATGTTCAATGCAGATTGATAGATGATCCTCATGATATTGCTGTAGCAGTATAAGGAGCAGATGATAAACTCCATTCATGTTGTTTTAACATGTACTTGTGAAAGAGTATTTATTGTGTTTTACTGAATTCATCCATAAATGCTTTGAAATACTGTGTGTGTGAATGTCATACAAAATTGAGGACCAGGCTCAAATATGATTGTTTTTCTCCCCTCCACCAACAAGACTGACCTGTTAACATTTGCTGTAGTAACATTTGGTAAGCCTCCTGCTGTGTTTGTAGCGATAACTGGTTCTGTATGCCAGCATGATACTGCGTTCAGGAGAAAACTGGGAATAAGGTTTCAGGAAAAGCGGTTGTGTGTACTTCAGTTTCATTTTACAAATCTAATGGGAAACAATTGTAAATAAATTCTCATTAATTTAAGAAATCTTATATTTTTCTGAATATAAGATATATTTAGGAACACTTTAGCTGATCAGAAAAAATGAGGGACAATATAGATTAATTAGAACTTGCATTCTAAGTTAATGGAGAAGGTTCATTCAGAAATGGGTAAAGATACCTGGCATTGCAGTACAAGGCTATAGAGATGCATAATTAGGCTTGGATTTGTAGAATGAGAAGGTGATTTTCTGTCCAGCTGCTCATACTGGGTCATGGTTGGGAACAAGCTTGCCTCCCCTACACAGTCAAATGATCTGCCGTTTTTGTTATGCACTCTTGCATAAGAATGGCCACCTGGGCAAGTTACTGGACATTGGTCGCTGCCTTTGGAGTTGTACCCCACCAAGAATGGTTCAGAAATGGGCTGGAGTGAAAGGATGTACTTCAAGAAATGTTAAGATGTACTTGGACAACTAGATAAGTATTTCATGGGTGATCAAAGGAAGAAAACAGCAATTTTTATAATAAGTATTTTAGAATTGCTAGAACCTACTAGCCGAAGGATTTCTCCATTACTTTGACAACCTGCAGTTAGATTTCCCCATGGTCATTTCGTCCTTCACCGCAGTTCTTTTTTTCTGTCTTGCTTTTCCACAGAATATACAGGAAGCGAAAATGAAAATGAAACTGTGACTGAAGCCTATCCAGGTTCCTGGGGGTTTCCCTCCTGTTTAGTATACGTTCACAATTAGCATGAGAATGTTCTTTTTTTATTCACTTTGGCTGCATCATCCCCTGCTTATTTCTGCATTGTGCTACCTAAATTTCTTTTCATCGAGGAGTGTGGGGTTATCGTGCATTCGGGGTTCATGTGTGCACGCTGTTTGACAGTGAGTTGGTTATTAAAGTTATTGGCATTTCTATGAAATCTTAAGTAATGGGCTATTATTATAAAATGGACATTCCCATTTGGTACTTCAATTTTGTTTTAAAATTGCAGCATAATATTGTTTTGATCCTGTCATTTGCTACTTCGAGACTTTGGAAAACTGCTTTTGGAAACAGTTGTTGAATTCTAAGTATCCCCTCTTCAAAAGAATGTGTCAACTTCATGAAGTTAGAATTACAGGCAACTATGCTTTGACTAACTTGAACTGAGAGGGGAAAAATATCTGTGGTTTTCTTTCAACATTCTCCTTAATTCTATTAATTCCCGTATTCCAGGTGAATGTATTTGGAAAGGATTATACTTTAAATTCCACTTCACTCCCATGCAGTAACTCACTTGCCTTTGGCATTAGGGATAAGTAAATGTTCCCCAAATATTAAATAATCAAATACTTGTATATTGATATTCACATTTTATCTTGTATAGTAAGTGGAATAATTTTACAATTGGAGTTTTAGTGGAGAAAGTGCTTGAATTTTCTACCTACTTTGCCTTACTGATTATTTTCTGATCCACCATGTTATAAAGCCCAGTGTGTCATTCCTTGCAAGCGATTTTTTTAGCATTGGGAATTTTCAAAGTCTAGTCCTTGCACACAATGGAAGTGTGAGACAATTGAAGCTACTTGTGTGCACAAAGTATTTACAAGTAGCTAAGTATTGAGGCAATTTGTTACAAAGTTTGGTGGTGGGAATGAGTGGGGGTGGAGGAGGATGTTGATTATGGTCTGCTGTTTCAGTTGGGTAGAATTTTTAAACCTATTTTCCTGTCACCAGTTTACTTGAATTAGATTTGATATACATTGCAGCACAGACCATTGCCTGAATGGCCTTTATTCTGTATTATTTTAATTGTGTAAATTTAGCAGCAACTTCAATCTAGTTAGTATTTGTGTGCCACCTCACTGACTTAAAGCTTGTGCAACTGCTCACCTCAGCCCATCCCCATTCCTTCCATCTTCATCAATTTTACCTGACTAAATGCTTTTTCCCAATCCATTTGCATGAGGGCAAGTTCCCTACTGCAAGTCACCATTATGCCCATGACAGCAAAGCTAACCGTGGTAAGAGTGGAAGTTTCACTAACCTGCATGATTGCACGATAAATAGAAGATTTGGAAGATTGCCAAGCATAATTCTAAAGCATATTTATTTCCGTTCTTAATATGGCAGGAGGAGAATTCCGCATGGCTCAGTTTTTCCGAGGCAATCTAGCAGGTTTGATGATACAGAGTGGGAAAATTGAAAGCAAAAAGGTGATTGACTGCTTGTACACTTGCAAAGAAGGGCTGGATCTCTTGGAATCTGAGAACCTTGACAAAAGTGTGAAGGTAAGAGCATTAAAGATTATTTTCTTCACATTTAAGCATGTTTAGCTGTGTGTTCTTTTCATGATTTCTGCTCTGCAGTGTCAGGTCCTGATGTACTGCTTGCCCTAATGATAACATGAATAAAATTCCAGAGAAGCATGTGCCCACTTTGTCATTGCAAGACCATTGTTAGTGTTTAACCCAGGTGTTCAGAGAATAGGATAGATTTTGCTTTGAATCCATACTGGGGATTTTATTGCGCCTATGTATACACATTCTAATGAGCATATTCAGATTTTCATTTTCCCATTATGCAATCTACAAGTTTGCCTGTGGCATTTACTGGTCAGCTGATTGTGATAACATTTGCACGAATTAATAGTTTAATTCCAACTGCTGGCCAAAATAATTTAGGATGTTGAAACTGTTTTAAAATAGCAAAGCCGTGTATTTTTTTAAAATTTAAGATGAATTTTTTATATCTCATTTATACATATGACTTACTAGTGAGATGTCATGGTGGACAGTGCAAATTATAGATTATGCCTTTGTGTAGCTCAACTCTACATGAAACTACTGAGCATACTGCTGTAGGAATCTACTGAGAGTGATATTTCAGATAGACTATTGAATATTAATATTGACCCAATGCCCTTGAATAATGGTTACTTAAAAGCAGTTATAAAAATAGCAGTTTTTTTCTGATAGTATGCTGCGAATATGATTATTAGGAGTTTCTGGTTACTGCTGGCTTCTAATAAAGGCAGAGGGCAACACTTATCTATTATCCAGTGATTGTTGACCACAATTGTGTTGAATTCATGACTGAACCAAGGTGTATCATTTTAGTCAAGGATTTTGTAAGGAGTTAAATCCTGTTTCCAAGACCCATGTCTCTGGCCTTCATTGCACTGGTACATAGTTTGTCCTGTGATGAATTAATCCCAGAGGTTACTCCTTCAATTGAAGTTAATTTTGATCTTTTTTTTCCTTCATGTTCTTCAAACTGAAAGCTGTCTATTGTTCTGTTTTGTGATGGTTATTTTAATCTCTTGAATACCATACCACCAAATGAACATAAGAAATTCAGATGCTCTTTTATCTTAGAGCCACTTTCCTTTAACTCCATTCACCATGGTTTTCTTAAGGACAAAATGGCTATCAGTTTTTTGTCTCAATGTACTCAATTACTTGATCACCACTTGCCTACTGAGTAAAGAATTCTGAAGATCCATGACAGATTAGGGAAATAAATTTCCTTTAATTCATCTTGAATGGCTTTGACACAAGGTACGGCAGATGCTGGAATCAGGAGCAATAACAAACCTGCTGAAAGAACTCAGTAGGTCAGGCAGCGTCTGTGGAGGGAAATGAAGGGTCTCTACTTGAAGTTATGACTGTTTAGTGTGTCATTTTGTGCTTTGTTTTGAGAGTGTCCACTATTTATAGATCACTCAGCTCAATAGAACTTCCTTTCCTGAGGTCAGATATGGGATTGAACTAGACAGTTTGTTTTATTGAGTAGTTATATTTCGTATTGATCTGACTGCACCTGAAATACTGTGCTTAAGCAAGGGAATGAAGCAAAGCTTCACTCCTGGGCTCACAGGTCTGTCAAAACAGAATACTGACCCAGCGTGATAAATTGCATAACAAATCAGCCATTTCAGAAATGCACTAGTGGTCCTTCCTTAATTTCCTGCTCTCAATTATTTTGTTTCTTTAGAAGAGTGTTCAAACCTGTGCGCAATTTTGCAAGTATGGTTTTACCAGAACAATATATATTCAGAGCAATAAACGCCAATGTAATGTTTGCGTATTTAATTGCTTGTAGCATCCTCATGTTAATTTTCAGCCATTGGTGTACAAGGGTTTCCCTGTTGCTAACATATTTCAGGCTTTCAACATGGGGGGGGGGTGGTATGAGTGTCCTATATTTATTTTCTACCACAGTAGATGATAGTGGATATTTTAACAGACTGCTATCTTTTCTGTCAGGAGATCTAGCCAATTTCTTTAACATGTTCTTGAACTCCCAAACCCCATCTGCATCCTCCTGCATCCGGCACCTGCCTTTCCATCAACAGGAAATATGGAAATATGACATTTGGCTCCCTCAACCAAATCCTTGACATAGGATGTGTACGGCTGGAATCCCAGCCCTGATATCTATAGTATCCCACTGTTTACAACCTCTTAGTTAATTTTTCAATGATGTTTTGAGTTTGTTAATCCTCAGTTCACATCAAGACTCCTAGAAATCCAAATATGTTAGTGTTACCTATATAATTTTTTTTCTCTTTTGTAATTTAATTCACTCCAAGATAGATGAAAAGATCTGCATTGGAAGCTGAGAAATATGAAATAAGCCAGGGAGTGGTTAATGTGCCCCACTGAAGCCACGATTTTCTCCAGTAATCTGACTTGATAAATAGTGGGAAGAACAGTATTGCTAGTGTTGGGCTTGAAATTCTGCCCTGTGTTCGTTTAGGAAGAGAGACAACCAACACCGGAATATAGCAAAACGTGGCTTTATTGGCAGAATCGTAACTGGTACAGCGAATCGACGGAGTCGCTGGAGAAGGCGCGCTTTCTGACTTCCCCTTACAATCTGCTCTTATTTATATCCCTTTTTCCCCCCAGCACAACCCCCCGTTACATATTAGGTAATATCGGGCACTTGTGTCCATCTTATTGGCCCGCTGCCATATACTCACGAGTTACCTGTTTCTTTTGTTTACTGAATCGCGTGACACTAGTAGTTTCGGTGTAGCGGGGTCCCCAGTTTCGCTTCCCCCCTCCCTCGCATTACGTGAGCCACTCCTGACCTGCAATGGCAGTCTCGAATTAACCCTAACATTAACCCTAACACTAGTGAGCTGCACAGTTCTATGTGGTTAGTCTCTAATAGTACCTCTGTCATCCTTAAACTTGCCTGAGCCCCACTAAGCTCTTGGACAGTTGTATATTTTGTTTGTTTATTTATTAATATACACCTGGAATAGACCCTTCCGGCCCTTTGAGCCGTGCCACCCAGCAATCCCCCAATTTAACCCTAGCCTAATCACGGGGCAATTTACAATGACCATTTAACCTACCATCATGTATACAAGTATGTGTGTCTTCCAGATTAGGTAAATACATTCAACCTCAAATTTTTAATGTTTCTTTGGAGCAATTAACTGAAGAAGAAAACCATCAAATTGTATGTGCCCAATAATTGATGATTAGCTGCTGGGAGTTCAAATGTTGGCCTTATTTGAAATCTATTCTTTGTAATGTATTTGGCCGTTATTACATACGATGCAGTGAAAAGGGCAAAATTTCACAATTCTGCTGAAGTATTGCTGGCATCTTTTCTATGCCCTCTTGTTTGAAGGGCACTGTCAGTGACAGTGATCAGAACCCATAAACCTTTTTAACAAAAATTAAGCTTTCCTCATCTGTAACATTTATTATAGATGTGATGGATCTGATTATTCTCCACATTGCAGTGAAATGCACTGGAATTAGAAATGGGATATCATGTGTTCAGGACACAGATGGTGAATATGCTTTCCCTGCATTTGGGTGCTAAATAGCTCTCTGTGGAGCCCTGTAGCCCAAAATACCATGGGGTTTTTTGGATTGGGCAAGCACATCTCAAATGGAACAGTGAAATATCCAGCTCATTTGGAAAACTGTTTTGAACAAGATTGGAAAATGTTTGAATTTTTTTTTTTAGGTTCATTTCAATCCCACCCAGTCAGTGCTCAGCTTGGAGGGGAACGACATTGAAAGCTTCGATAAGAGTATACAGCACATGTCATATCTCAACTCTAGGCAGTTCCCAACACCTGGAATCAGACGATTAAAAATCAGCACAACTGTGAAGTAAGTTGGAAAACTTAAATTATTTAATACAAACATTTATAATTTTGTCTTCAGTCTCCAGGGTGCCTGTCATAGGTTTTTATAGGATTTGACTTGGATGTTGATCCACTAGGTGTTTATGTATTTTAACTGCTAATGGTGTGTTTTAAAAAAAAAACAGCCAAGAAATTTTGTAAGCTTTTAATGTTCTCTAATACAGAACTTAAATGATATAACTGTATTGCAGTTTAGTTTAGGAAAACCACAAACTGCACACTTATTTTCAGTCTTTCTGATTAACATAATAATTTTATTTTTGCAATGTATATTGCTCGTGTAACCAAGTTCTGTATTCTAGATGATCTTGGGAGTGATCTTATATTGCAAGTAAATTGGGATGGTCGGAGGGAAGTAAATTCCAACAACGCAAGTTCCTCTGAGCTTGGCATTCTGTAGATTTCTATTTTCTACCACTTACCCAACCCACCTCTTAAGCACGCCCTCATTCCAAATCATGTTAACTCGTAATGTATGATACTGGGATAATACAGCCACATAATAGTATGACATATTAAGCTTGGGATATTGATGCAGATTAGGATCAACACTGCACTGTTTCTACTTGCGACAAGTCTTAGGGTACTGGTCATTCAAGCACAAGAGTAGTAGTCATGAAACATCTCAAATCTGCCTGTCTCTCGTGCACCAAGCTGCAATATTAACCATTTGAAGGTGTGGTGGTATAATTGTATTTTAAGCTAAAGTTGGACCTGATTGCATATAAGAAAATTGAGATGCAGTCATTAGCATTTAGATCTTTAGTTCCATAACCTGTTTTCAGGCAACTGAATATAACAGTTAAAGGAGATGAACAATCTATTGCAGTTTAGCCATCTTGTTGCTTGGAACAAAATCTTTATCCATGTGTGAAGGTCTTGTCCAATGGTTGTGACATATTTGCATTTGACCTACAACGGTTTTTTAAAAAGAAATTTGAGGCTTTTTTGTGTTTGATAACTGCTCCCTGTTATTTGGAGGGCTTCATATATGGAGCCAATATGCTCGAAAGTCATATTGACACTTGGAAAATATGCAGATAGATGATTGGAAGCTAATATTCTTGAATTCTGCACAATAAAATCTTTTCCAGGTGCTTCAATGAAGAGACTTGCATCACTATCCCAGACGTGGAGGGCTACGTAATGGTTCTTCAGCCAGACGAACCAAGAATCAGCCTGAGTGGTATTGATCACTTTGCACGTGCTGCCTCTGAATTTGAAAGTGATGAGGGTGTTCCACTGTTCCCAGAGCTGAAGGTTATTAGCACCATCACAAGAGAGGTCGAACCAGAAGGAGAAGATGAAGATGAATCAGCAGGTAAACGCCCCAATGACTTTAAAGTTTCATATTCTAAATTGCTGTGATACTGATTTTTAGTTTGCCCTTTCATACCTTTTCAGTGTAGAATGATCAATCAGACAGCAGGATACTATTAGAGTAGCACTGGCATCAGTTACTGGTATATTTATGCACAGATTCACTTCATTAAATCACTGCCCTCAGATCACCCTGGTTGTCATAATACAGTTTATCACTAGGGTTTGGGGAAAATTATTTCTACTGTTCATCCCATCTCTACTAGGGTTTGGAAAAAAAAATCCTTTTCTTTGTCCGTCTCCATGTAAAGAACATTGTGATTTTAGTATGGTTTATTGTTGCCACATGTACCAAGACACAGTGAAAAGCTTGTCTTGCGTACTGTTTATACAGATCAAATCATTATATAATGCTAGAATAAGTTAAACGACAACAACGCAAATCAAAGCGTAAAAGCTACCGAAAAAGTGTGGTGCAGGTAAATGAAAAAGTGCCTCAAGGCCTTGGTTAGAAGAATGGAACAGGTTGGTCTGGATTTATAGTACTATGAAACAACTTGTTCACCCTGCAACTCACTTCTAGCATTTCACACAGCTTGCTGAGTTTTGGAATATCAGTGTGCTCAACTTTGGTGTCTTGAGGCAGCAAAGAGTGTCCATTGCATCAATGATAAGAAAGGTCAAGAAATTAATAGAATTGAACAATTTTCATTGAAATGTAAAAATGCAAAAATAAATTGGATGTTAATCATGAGGGATGAAATTAAGAGACCAACAATAAAGATCAAACATTTTCAACATAAGTCTCCAAATATGGGAAAGTAATTTTCAGGGCTGAAGAGGATTTTGGAAGGTCATTATCAATTGCCTTACCATTTAAGTGTTTGCTTACTGCACTTGGGTAGAGAATTCCAAAGATATGCAGATATTTCTGCCACCTCTTAGTAGTGGGCTGTTTAATTTGAGAATGTGGCACCTAGGTCTGGATATTCCTGTCAGAGTGACATAACAGTGTATTTACCCCGTCACACCCATTTCTGCTTGTGGCAAGTTTACTGAAGAACTACAGAGTTGAATACACATAAATTTGCTCCTGTTTTGATTCAAAGTATATCGGTGAAGGTGGTGTAGAGTTTCTTGCAGCAGCTTAGAATTCTGCATTTAAATGTGCACATTCATTCATTGGATATCATTGTCCAACAATGCTGAAATCTTAATTACTATTACAGAAATTTGGCCTGTCTTCTCTATCTTAAGGTAGATAGCAAAGGAGAAGGCAAAACACAGTAATTAAAACGTTTGAAATCTGAAATTAAAACAAACTGCTTAAAATACTTAGTAGGGTTAGTCAGCATCCATGGAGAGTAGGACGATTCCCATTTTAGGTTGACAGCCTTTCATCAGAAAAGAAAAGAAGACTTGGTGCAGTGTAGTCCAGTTGCACAGCCAGTACTGGGAACAAATAATATTATGTATTGAAAGAAAAGGCAGGAATTAATGTTGCACTAATTTATACAGGTAAAATGTTTAGATATTACTTTGATCTTAAAGCTGGTAATCATTGTTCATCATTTAAAGACTAAGACATAGGAGCAGAATTAGAACATTCAACACATTGAGTCTGCTCTGCCATTCCATCATGTCTGATTTATTACTGTTATCCCTGTCAACCTCTGCTTTAAATATACCCAGTGACGTGTCATCCACAACTGTCTGTGGCATTGAATTCCCCAGATTTCACTACCCTCTGGCTAAAGAAATTCTTCTTCATTTCTGTTCTAAAGAAACGTCCTTGTATTCTGAGGCTTGAATACCCCACTATAGGCAATACCGTCTTCGTGTCCACTCCATCTAGGCCTTTCAATATTTGATAAGTAAGATATGTTAATGAAATCTATAACTGAGAGATCAATTTGTATATCTAAGCTTCAACTTTTTTGTATTGGTATACAATTTAGTTCAACCTGATTTTTATTTGTTGCTAAACTACAGAGAATTGTTGAATTAACAGTGACCCATTATTTATATTGAACTAATTTGTCTTTATGGCTGTATTCTTTTTAGTCCAAGAGTCTGTGATATCTGAAGAAATAATGCACAATCTCGATATGTGTGAGATTTCGGTTCTTGGTGATGAGCTGAATGCAGAACAGGAAAGTTTTGATGTTGATCAGTCCCAACTTCGACAGAGGGGTATGGAAATGAGTAACTCTTCAACTGGCATGACCATCACAGGTGAGTTGTAAAATGCTGGAAGCTAATATTCTCTGAGTATGAGTTGTCATCAGATGGAGGCAAATATGTTTTTAAATGGTTCTCCCCTTCCCCACAACCCCAGTGGCTAGTGGGGTTGTCTGCAATTCCTGTATAATTAAAAATATTTTCTGCACTATTTAGAGGAATTTAACTTGTCCTTCAGAAGTTGGTGATTAGCTCCAAGGAAATGACCAGATTTACAGGGAGTTTCAGAGGTTATCTATGAAGACTGGGGACATATTTTTGGGAGACGCTCCCAAAAGATACTTAAGCTAATCTCCTCTTTGCCAAAATGGTGATATACTAATAGACAACTTGAGGTGTCATATTCTAAATTGTGATCATATTCTAAAGCAATCATTGGGATACAATAATTACTGTTCAGTTTACCCTCTCCTACCTATTTAGTGTGTAATAGTCAACCAACCAGCAGGATACTGTAAGATTATCACTGACAGCACTTACTGGTGTATTTCTGCCTGGGAAAAGAGCAGGCCAGGTTTGCAAATGATGCAAGTTAACTTGAGTTACAAAAGTATCCGTACACATTTCTCCATTGGGAAGAGGAAAATAAAACAATGGGATATCGTGTTGCCAAGAACTATTCATTAATGTCTACTGGAAGAGTGTATATGGTGTCAGGAAATACACTGAGTCAAATCTCAATTGTACAATGTGCATCTCTTGTTTGATTATGCCAAATCAGTATTGAGATGACCTGAGAGGCTGAACTGGAGAGATATTTGGATCTGAGGAATTTTTTGGTCTCGTCCAACCATTTTAACTGTAATAAGCTATAAGTACCTGATTTCATTTGTACAAAAAGTTGACTTTTTTAGTACAGTCCATGACCTGTCTATATTCTGTTCAGCAGCTTGTTAAGATTGAAGTTGATTGTTCTATTTCTTCTCTTGTTACTAAGTCTTGCTGTTGTTGCAAGAGTCATTACTTGCAGCAACATTTATTTAATAATAAATAATAACTATAACCATCTTCCATTGTCCAAATGATATTGGTAATATTACCACCACTGTCCTCTCACAAAGTAACTAATGGATCAAAGCTAAGATCCTTCTTGATTTTCTGCCTTGCAAGAGTTTTTGAAATAAATCCTAACACAAAACATTGCTTGAAATCTCATCTTGTATAGGTGTTGATACAATGGCAAATTATGAGGAGATGCTGCATTTGATTCGCTATCGAAACTGGAACAGTGAATCGCTGTTTGAAAGGAAATTTAAACTAATTTGCTCAGAATTAAATGGACGCTACTCCAGTAATGAGTTCACCGTTGAGGTATGTGGAAATTGAGACTTTGCTGAAAGAATCTGCAAATATTTATAAAGGATTACATTACAATTTTGCAATTAAAGTGTAAAATTATCGGATGATCAGGAGATAACATCTCAACATTCTTTGTAAGAGTCATCATTCACATTTGTACTCGTATTTTGGTCTCATTAGAGTCCCTATTTATAAA
Organism: Hemitrygon akajei; assembly: GCF_048418815.1. Lineage (NCBI taxonomy): Eukaryota > Metazoa > Chordata > Chondrichthyes > Myliobatiformes > Dasyatidae > Hemitrygon > Hemitrygon akajei. Next base: position 41,855,035 of record NC_133152.1, on the reverse strand, counting down.
ATCCGAAACATATCCAAAAATGTACAAAATTATCATTCTATACAGTTCTAATTTGACATGAATTTTAACTGGGATTTGTATATGATTTTCAGGTCAATGTCATTCACACTGCTAATCGAGTAGAGCATCCCAACCATGTAGTGGTACAACCAGAGTTTGTTCATCCAGTTCATCATTCTTCAGTTGACTTATCCGGACACAACCTTGCAAATCCACATCCATCCACAGGTACGCAAAATTTCAGTTTTCAAAATACCCGTATATATAGAAAAGATCCTCATTAATAATAAGATCAATCTTCCAACTATCGACTTTTGAGTTTTTGTCTATTGAGATACATTCCTTTGTTAACTTTATTGTCACCAAACAATTGATACTAGAGCATACAATCATCACAGCGATATTTGATTCTGCGCTTTGCGCTCCCTGAAGTACAAATCGAAGTAAATATAATAAAAATTTAAATTTTAAGATAATTAGAAAATAGAAAAGGAAAAGTACGGTAGTGCAAGTCAGGTCCGGATATTTGGAAGGTACGGCCCAGATCCAGGTCACGATCCGTTCAGCAGTCTTATCACAGTTGGAAAGAAGCTGTTCCCAAATCTGGCTGTACGAATCTTCAAGCTCTTGAACCTTCTCCCGGAGGGAAGGGGGACAAAAATTGTGTTGGCTGGGTGGGTCGTGTCCTTGATTATCCTGGCAGCACTGCTCCGACAGCTTGTGGTGTATAGTGAATCCAAGGATGGAAGATTGGTTTGTGTGATGTGCTGGGCTATGTTCACGATCTTCTGCAGCTTCTTCCGGTCTTGGACAGGACAACTTCCATACCAGGTTGTGATGCACCCTAGAAGAATGCTTTCTACGGTGCATCTATAAAAATTAGTGAGGGTTTTAGGGGACAGGCCAAATTTCTTCAGCTTTCTCAGGAAGTAAAGGTGCTGGTGGGCCACCTTAACTATTAATTAGTTAATAACAAAAATTTGGCCAAATGCTGTTCCTTTCCAATCTGACCTGGTCTTGAATACTTTGAAATAATTCAGCCAATGTGGCTTTAGATGAGTTTGTGTACAATACAGCCATAAAGGCATGTGCTTGGAAGTAGACTAATTTGGTTATCTATATGCTTATGATTTTTTTCCCAAAGTTTATGTAAAAGATCACAGTCCAATATTTCTGTGCTCTTCCATTAAGACTGAATTATCTGCTATGAGACAGATGCCTATTGTTCTGCAATTTGGCTGTATGTATGGTTTAGATCATAAAACATGGAGCAGAATTAGGCCATTCATCCCATTAAGTTTGTTCTGCCATTCCATCATGGCTGATTTTATCATACCCCTTGGCCCCATTCTCATGCCTTCTCCCCATAGCATTTGATGCCCTTATTAATTGAGAACCTATCACGTCTGCTTTAAATATACCCAGTGACTTGGCCTTTTGTGGCAATGAATTCCACAGATTCACCACCCTCTGACTAAGAAATTCCTCCTCATCTCTGTTCTAAAGGGACATCCTTGTGTTCTGAGGCTGTGCCCTCTGGTTCTAGATCCTCCCACTATAGGAACCATCCTCTCCTTGTCCATTTTTCTCGGCCTTTCAATATTCGCTAGGTTTCAATGAGAATCTCCCTTCATTCTTCTAAATATCGCGAGTATAAGCCCAGAGCTTTCAAATGCTCTTCATACGTTAACTCTTTCATTCCCGATATCATTCTTGTGAACCACCTCCAGACCCTCTCCAATGCCAACACAGCCTTTCCAAGATGAGGGGCCCAAAACTGCACCACATTCCAAATGCAGTCTACAAGACATCTGTTGGCTTATGTTGAGCAATATGTAATCCGTTCTTGAAATTAATGCTACAGAAGAAGTAATTCAGTCCAATGCAGAGCCCTCTAGGCAATGAGTCTTTGTCTTTAGACCTATTTAATCACTCTGCAGATGTAAAATTCTTTAATGAATGGTCTGGAAGAAGTCAGCAATGCTTTTTATTTTGGGGAGGGACGTTGGCAGGAGCCAGTGCTAATGGTGATACATGCCAGCTGTCAAGTTTTAAATCTCATTAACTGGGTGTTAAAATACAGCCAGTGTAGTTTGTTATAAGTGAAGCAGGAGAAATGTGATCCAAGCAAGTTGTCGTCCTTTTAAAGTTGTTTTTAATGAAAGCAAGTACACATATTCTTGCCCTGTAAATTGATGCCTTAAGTTTTAAAAAAAAAACACACCTTTATTTTGAAGTTGTGCCTGGTGCAGCTACAGTCGTTATCGTTGTCTGTGTCAGTTTCCTGGTCTTCATGATTATCCTTGGGGTTTTCCGAATCCGTGCTGCACATCAGCGGACGATACGGGATCAGGAGAATGGGAAAGAGAATGAGATGGACTGGGATGATTCAGCTCTGACAATTACAGTGAACCCCATGGAGGTAAATAGTTAAACTCAAATCTTCTTTTAAATTGCCAATTATCTCCCACCCAGGAAAATTGTGGTACAATGTAGGTGTAATTTTGAAGAGGCTTGACAGCTCATTAATTTGCTTCTCATAATAAACTATTGCATTGCCTCACTAGACGTACGAGGACCAGCATAGTAGCGAAGAGGAGGAGGAGGAAGAGGAGGAAGAAAGTGAGGAAGGTGATGAAGAAGATGACATTACCAGTGCAGAGTCTGAAAGCAGTGAAGAAGAGGGTGAGCAGGAAGATCATCAGAATGTAAACCGGCAACAGCAACTTGAATGGGATGACTCAACTCTTACCTATTGATTTTCCTGCTGTTACTTCGTGCTGTTGGAGACTCAGTTGCCCACTCCATCTTAGCTAAGGAACCATCTTGCACTTTTTTCTTGTCATCTGATGAATGACTCTAGCTAGACAATATACATGATTTTCAGGACTCTTTTTGCTCTAAGAGGCAGCTTTGCTATTTTCAGTTTTTTTGTGGAAAGAGGAAAAATTGCATTGAGTAGCGTTTAAAGTTGCTTGGTTCTGACCTGGTCATAATTTTTTTTCTGGTGCATGTGGAAAAAAATTGAGGTCAATTTATGTAGAAGAATAACAAGATTTTTAATATTTTGTAAATATATTGAAATTATGTAATTAATGTCATGGTAGTGAAATATTGGACAAAGAGTTAAAGCATACATTTAAAGAGACAGTATCTTTTTTTTAATATTGGCCTTTTGAAGTTCTATGTCAAATTTGTTCTAACTCTGTAATTAAAATGTGCTTAGTTTAATTATGGTCATCCTTACTGATGCTACCTGAAATACTTCTGCTGTAATTGTCTTCAACAGTAAAGCTGACGTAAGGGAGAAAATAGTTTAAAACAATTTTAGCTGCTTATCCCGCATTAATCTGTAGGTAGGCATTTAAACGGTGACCTTTTGGCATACAACTCTACAAATTTTATTTCATTGTTTTAAAAATTAAATCAATGTACAATTGTTGACTCTGTAACAGTTTGACTTTGCATTAAGTATCAGAAACCAGCCTTGTGTTGATTAAGCAAAGGTAATACTGTCTTTTTAAAGCAGAGTATTTAATGGAAGTGATGGATTCAACAAAACCAAGGACTTGATATGCTTGCTTTGAGAACCATCCCTGTTGGATCAATGCACAAAGTAACTACCAATAGTTCTGTACATTGAATTGTACTGTAGTTTTAAACTATTTGTTTACATTTAGTAAACTTTGCTTTCTCCTTGTAATATTGTAGTTGAACTGTACAAAGAAATTGGCTCATATTTGTGAATCAAATGTTTTGGTGATTTTAAAACAGTGCTCTGCCTCCATGTTTTTTTAAATGAATTGTTAACTGATGTGCAAGGACATTTGCCAGAATGGTACTAAAATATGCAGCTTTAGTGACGTGCACAGGGCAGGCTTGGCTGGATGGACAAAAGGGGGAATTGGAAAAGATGTTGCGGGAGTGTTTGTAGTCAGTGATGAGCAAGATTATGGCTGTTGAAGATTTTGTTTTATAAGATGGTTTTTTTTTGTGACTGGTAATGCATTAATAGTTGGAGCAAATGAGATGAATTTAGCTTCTGTAAGGGAAGAAGCAAGGCCTGGAGGGAATGGAAAGAAATAGCTGTTCTGTGCTCTTACAGACTCCCCCTTTCCTTAGAAGTAAGATTCTTAGAATTGCAAAAGTCCTTTGAGAATGAAAACTCCAATTCTGAAGATGTCTGAATCTAGGGAGTGCTTATTTGAGATTGCTTGGAATGCCCACAGCATTTTCAGCATCACATAAGCATGGTGTGAGTTTTTCAATTTTGTGTTACTTAGGGTAATCCTTGGAAATTGGAAGTGTATAACAAGGTACATTATTGGGTGTAGAAAATCTGTTTAAACATTATTTATGATATTAAAGCATCGTGGAAAGGCTAGCATCCCACAAACATCTAAGTGGGATTTAAATCGCATCTGCATGAATGACAAACTCACTAAATATTCCTGGTTTTAATGGCTAATAAATAAGTCATTACACTGGTTAAAAGTGAAAATGCAGCTCTTTTACAAAGGCTTTTATTGAAATATTATTTCATCATTTTGGTAAGGAGCATTCCAAGCACCTGTCTGGCTTTGTAACCAATAAAAATCCATGATTACCCTTTGGAAGAATGTCTCACTGGTTTTAACTTGGAGAATTGGTGTTGATGGGTTAATTGGGGGAGTTTCACACCAGCGTATCAACCAGTGATCCAGGAGCATTTTTTATCACTAGCTGAAAAAATATACATTTGCATGCTGCTAAATTAGTGATCTGTTAGTGGTTAAAGATGAAATTTTAGCTTTAAGTCTGGAATGATACTTGTTTTGAAATGGATTTAAGAACACTAAGTTCTATCAATCATGATTCTCCTAAATCCTTTGCCATGCAGCTTGTAATTCTGTGCCATGGCCACAGCAATCACCTGAAACCGGGTTTGCTTTTCCTTTTGTTGCATCTTCTTTTGTTCTTTGGGTCAGGATCTGTCTTGGCCACAAGTGTGTAATTTAAACTGGATCGAGATGAGCAGGTTGGGAGTGCCTTGACTTTCGCAAATAGCATAACTTAATGATGTACATCTAGGAAGTGGAATAGTCTAAATTTTTTTTAACTTTAAATTATAGATTTCCTAACAGTGGGGGAATATGGTTTTACTTGATTCTCTTTTTGTCAAGTTTTTTTTAAATGTGCTAGTTTTTTCATGGTGGAAAAGTAAATCCTACGTTATGTATTTGTCTGACATGGGTGTCTTGTGTTCATGTGTAAGAGACTTGAAGTCTATCCATTTATTGTCATCGTAGATAATGTATTAGACATAAAGGCTATCATGTTAAAAGCTAACAATGGTGTAATCATGTTATAAATTGTATGTAGCCAATATGGGTATTACTTACAGATATGTATATGATAGGTCGATCTGAAGTCTTTGAGCTACAATAAATTTCCAGCCCTAAACTCTACAATATCGTCCAGCATGTTTTAATGGGTTCTTAGTGTGCAATTACTTGGGGTGATGAAGCTTGCTGCCTGAAGCAGTGCAGTGTCAAATAAAAAAAAACTTAAAATCTGTGTTTGTTGTCTTAGTGCTTGCGTAAAATGGCTAAAATGATGCTTTGCTACGTTGGCCCAATATTTATGCCCACCAGACCTACAGTTGACCAGTTCCACAGCTGTGACCTTGCACAAAGAAGCTAGTTCTGGCCCAAAATCAGGTTTATTTTCATTAAAATATAGGTCATGTTGTTTTGCAGCAGCAGTACGGACATAAAAATTACTGCAAGTTACAATAAGAAACCCATAAATAGTGTAAAAAGAGCAAAATAGTGTGATATTGTATGGACTATTCAGAAATCTGATGGCAGAGGGGAGGAAGCTGTTCCTAAAACAGTGAGTATATCCTCCAGCTCCTGTATTTTATCTCTGATGTTAGTAATGAGAAGAGGACATGTTCTGTATGTTAAGGGTTCTTGATGATGACTGCAACCCTCTACAGTTTTTTTCTGACCCTGTGGATTGGAGCCTCCATACCGGACAGTGATGCAACCAGTCAGAATGCTCTCCACGGTACATCTGTAGAAATTTGCTGAAGTCTTTGGTGACATACCAAATCACCTCAAACTTGTGATGAATTAAAGCCGCTAGCGTGCCTTCTTAGTGTTTGCAACAATATATTAGGCAAAGTCTTGCTGATTATAACTACACTGAAAGCTGGTGAAGCCACATCACCAGTTGAATTAGCAGCAAACCTTGAATATTTCTGAAAAAAGATCTCGCGCTTTCCTGGCATATGTCAAGAATAAACTTTACTTGGGTTTCCAGCCAGGTACAGGTATTGATTTTAACCGATGCTTTGATGACAAACTGCCATCTTCATCAGGGATGATGCGTGGCCATGTCTAGTCCAATGATATTTATACCCTCGTCACCATCCCTCCTGATTGGTTAGTCCTCATCCAATCAGGTTTCTGCTGTCCCATCTTGTTTACAATCGAGTTCCAGTTCGTTCTTGGAGCAGAACCTTCATCTTTATTAAAATTCTTTTCCTCTAATTTTATTTCAATGGCTTCCTTAACCAGGCAATCCCAAAGCCTATTGGCATGACACGGTAGTTTTGTGTCATCAAAGTCAATCCTATGGCCATTGCGAATGCAATGTTCTGCTGCTGCCGATTTCTTTGGTTAACCCAAACGGATGCACCTGTGTTCCTTGATGCTGTTTTTCACAGTGCGTCCCCTCATTGCAGTCACAATGGCCATAGGATTGACTTCAGCACGAAACTACTGTGCTGCACCAATAATTTTTGGTTCCGCCTGGTGAAGGAAGCCATTGAGGTAAAACCAGAGGAAAAGAATTTTAACAAAAATGAAGGTCTCGCTTTAAGAAAGAACTGAAATTCAATTATGGAGCAATGGAAACCTGACTGGATGAGAGCTAACCAATCAAGAGGGATGGAATACAGGGCTATAAATACAACCAGACTAGACCTTCCCAGGCATCATCCCTGATGAAGATGGCAGTTAGTCATTGAAATGTTGGTTAAAATCGATACCTGGATGGAAGCCTGAGAAGAGTCTATTCTTGAATTTTCTATTCAAATTAGTAAGTCAACTGTACTTTCAAGAAAGTAGGATGTTCAGTTGAAAGATAACATTAAGCAGTTAAATACTTAAATTCACATGAAATTATTAATCATTCGTTATATATTGCTTCCATTTCAAAGTAACACAAATTGCTGCAGCAAGTCAGGCAGCATCTATAGAGAGGAATAAATAGTTGACATTTCAGGCTGAGGCCCTTCATCAGGACTGGAAAGAGAAGGAGGTGATTGGTGAAGCTAGGTAGTGGAGAAGGAGGGTGAATTAGGGGTGGGGAAGATGATATGTGGAAAAGATAAAGGGCTGAAGAAGAAATCTGATAGAAGAGAGTAGACCAAGGGACATAACAGAAAGAGGCAGAGCAGTTTTGATGGGGCAAGTGGCCTAATTCTTCTCCTGTGTCTTGTGGTCTTATTTAAGCACTGTATTTATGTGAAGATATTTTTTTGGGTTGCATTGACTTTCCTAATACTCTCCTGAGAAATTTGATGGCGGTGGTATCAAAACTTTAAATTAGTAAAGGAGATTCTGCAGAGAAACACACACAAAATGCTGGAGAAACTCAACAGATCAACCAGCATCTGTGGGGAGGAATGAACGGAATCAACATTTTGGACTGAGACCCTTCATCAGGTCTCAGCATTTCTATTTAAAATGTACCTGTGCTGAGTCTAAAATAGAAATTGGCTCAGCAATCAAGCTGGGAAGCTTCAGATTTGTGCTCCCACTGAAATACACTCAGTGTTAGATACCTACTGTACACCAAATAAAGTGAGTGAGTGTTCGTGATCATCTGCTGCTGTACCCATCTACTTCAAGGTTCAACATGTGCATTCAGAGATGCTCTTCTATACAGCTGTTGTATCATGTGGTTGAGTTGCTATCACCTTCCTATCAGCTTGAGCCAGTCTGGCCATTCTCTTCTGACCTCTCATTAACAAGACACTTTCACCCGGGTACTACCACTCACTGGATTTTTTTTTATTTTCATACCATTTTCTGTGAACTCTAGACATGAAAATCCCAAGAGATCAGTTTCTGAGATACTTAAACTGCCCCATCTGGCACCAACAATCATTCCACGGTTGATATCACTTAAATCACATTTCTTACACATTCTAACGTTGGGTCTGAACAACAACTGAACCTCTTAACCATGTCTGCATGCTTTTACGCATTGAGTTGCTGCCATGTGATTGGCTGATTAGATATTTGTAATAATAAGCAGTTGTATGTAAGTGACCTCTGTGTGTAAACATCAGAGCACAGCCAAGCTGATGATCATCAGTTTGGGAAATCACAGTTTCCATGTACATGAGTCTCTGAATTTCTACATGGTTACATTAACTAGCAGTTCCTCACAGAAGTAATGCTTTCGTGGAAGTTTTGGGCCATTTTCCCCACAAAGGAATGCTAACCTTGGTGAATATTACATTCTATGTGGGTGTTTGCAGTACAACTACAAAATATTTTGAATCAAAATACAGCAGAGTAGCTTTTGTATTGTGGCAAAAATAGTGTGTATATTTGATACTGTTACTTATGAATTTCTGTATAAATTTGCCTTTAATACCGATGAAAGTATGATTCAATAGGCAGTACATGGATGTAACTGCACATGCAGATGTCTGGCTGTCAATGAAATAATAAAGATGTTTTTAAAAAATTTTTATTTGTTACACATACATCAAAACATTACAGTGTTCACGTCATTTGTGCTGAAACAAATCAACATGGATTTACATGGCAGCTTCTGATGCAAACATACCATATTGACAACATACTGACATTAACCCATACATCTATGGAACGTGGGAGGAAACCCATGTGGTCACATGGAGAACATACAGAGACTCCTTACAGACAGCAGCGAGAATCAAACCATGATCTCACAGCCAGCGCTGTAAAGTTTTGCACAAATGTGCTGCCCCACAGTCTGTTTGGTGATGAGAAAATGATGTAAAACTCCTCTTGTGTCAAGATGAGGCCACTCTCAGGATGGAAGAGCATCACTTTATATTCCACCTGGGTGGCCACCAACCTGATGGCATCACTTCCGGTGAGAAAAATTACCCACCCACTACTCTATTCCCCACTCTGACCTGCCTATTACTTCCCCCCTGGGTCTCCTTCCCTTTCTCCTACAGTCCACTCTCCTATCAGGTTCCTTTTTCTCCAGCCCTTGACCTTTCCCACCTACCTGTCTTCACCCATCACCTTCCAGTTAGCCTCCTTACCCTTCCCCCACCTTTTTATTCTGGCATCTTCCCCTTTCTCAGTCCTGAGGAAGGGTCTTGGCCTGAAACGTCGATTATTTATTCACTTCCATAGATGTTGCCACACCTGCTGAGTTTGTGTGTGTTGCTCAATGTAAAGCAGAAGCCAGTCTCGTAGAAAACAATACACAACAGTTAACTTTCTGCAGATAACGGAAGGGCCAAATGTTTGTGGGATTAAAAAATGGCTGAAGTATTGCATTCACTCTTGCACCTGTGATAATGGACCTTCTGTCAAAACTACTTGGCAGAGGAAAGTGAGACCCTTGTACAACTAATTAGTGAGAGGAAAGGTAAATTGTTCTACAACACCCAAAGTGGCTTAGCAAGCTGTTCAATTGTCAAACCAGTTCAGTTGTCTACACATACACTTGAATCTCGTGGTGGGAGATGGGAGTAATATGGATGGGTCCCCACTTTTCAGTGTGAGATCTTGGTGTCAGTCAAAGTATGTATATCTACGCTGAAATCCATTTCCTTGTGGGCATTCATAGTAGATAAAAAGAAATACAATGGAATCAACGAAAATTACACACAAGGACTTGTGGGCTGCCCCCAACACATCCTCAGACCACATTTCACTGTATTTTTCGATGTACATGTGACAAATAAAGCTAACATATTTGCCATTGGACCAACACCAGGAAAGTGTGAGATCCCATTTCTGTGCAGAATGATTGACACCAATGATATTATTTATCTCGGTGCCTTGTGGCACATTGGGCTGCAATCTTGCTGCTTCTTTAGCATTTTGTCTGTTTTCTATGAGCCCAAGGAGGTAGCTCAACTCTCATCCCAACATGAATGGAAAGCATGCAAGGAGCTGGCTGGATCTGAACCTGGGACCACTCGCCTCGAAGTCCAATGCTGATGCCACTGGCCAGCACACCAACAATGACCTTGTTAGAAAAGCAAGCATTCTGAGAAGTTGAGTTTCCCTGTTTTTAACTCTTGTATTGGCATAAGTGGTTATGAGTTGCATATATTAAGAAAGGAGTTTTGAATCATTAAAATAGGGAAAAGTTTGTGTTCTGCTTTGGCAAATAAATTGGATGCCATTTTACAAGAATTGTATTTCTTTTTATCTACTATGAATACACACAAGAAAATGGATTTCAGGGTAGTATACGGTGAGATATACCTACATTGATAATAAATTTACTTTGAACTTTTGAACAAGTGTTGCCAAGCTTCCAATGCCAACATAGCAGCCCACAAATTACTAACCCTAACCCGTATGTCTTTGGAATGTAGGAGGAAATCCATGCAGTTATAGGGAGAACGTACAAACTCTTCACAAACAGCACCAGGAATTGAACCCCCGTTGGTGATCACTGACACTGTTAAGCACTATGCCAACTGCAAGACTACTCGGCCACTAATAGAGTCCAGGACAATGTCAGCCCTATACAAACATGAAATACAAACACATGATTTGGAGACTTTCCATCTGAAAGCAAAGGCCTTGTTCTGCCTTTCGGGCAATCGGTTTATTTTTACTATGTGATTAAGCACATTCAGCTTTTATCCTAATGAGCAGATTCAGATCCGTGCAGTCAGGACATAGCAAACAGGAAAGCACATTGGCTTGCAGTAGTCAGAGGATGACGTTAGGAGGGAAAGAAATTTCTATCTAAATCCACCTTGCTGTTTCCCCAGCAGAAGCATTGCTTGTAAGTTGATATTATATCATTTAGGAGATAATTTAAAGGTATCAATAAGATTTTGCTGAAATAGAATGCCATTTTTGGGTTCATTAGACACCAACATAGATGCCAGTGGTTTACACATACTATATTCCTTGTAGTACTTACTTGTCGGAATCTTATATTTACTTGCAGGAAACTTAACTGTTTTTCTTTTCCTGTGTATGTTAACTTGTGTGCATGAAACAACACGATAATTGTACTGTATTTTCATCAGGAGTCCTGATAAAAGGGTCTCGGCCCGAAACATCGAGTGTACTTCTTCCTATTGATGCTGCGTTCCACCAGCATTTTGTGTGTACTGTATTTTGTTGTTTTTCAGTTTCACTCCTTATTCACTATATCATGCCATTGAGTCTGCAATGAAACCAAGGAGCTGGGAGGTTACACCCTGACTCTCTTGTCATTTTTGAATGGAGTTTGGCTGACTGTCTAGTTGATGCTACAACATGTCAGCGAGGGCAGCACCGGTCTATTGTTGACATTTACTGAGGTTGACAGGAATCTCCTGCCTGCTGGAAAAGATTTATGATGGTGCATAAAGCTTCAAAAGCAATGCAATCAATCAATTTTCAGGTTATTGGACACTACTATTGGTTCTTCTATTTATAAGTAAATCCATTAGCCTGGTGTCTTGTTTGCCATTCTGAAGGGATTGAATGCAGTAGAGGTCTCCCACCTTGTGATTATTACATATATTCAGTGGCCACTTCATTAGGTACACCTGCTTCAAACCCTGATCTCCCAAAATGATGATCATCATCTTGGCTGTGCTCTGATATCTACAATCAATAGCCACTTAGGTCCCCCTGCTCATTAATGCAAATATACGATCAGCCAATACAATGGCAGCACCTCTATGCATAAAAGCATGGTCAAGAGGTTCAGTTGTTATTCAGACCAAAATCAAAATGGGGAAGAAACACGATCTAAGTGACTTAGACTGTGGAATGATTGTTGGTGCCAGACAGGGTGGTTTGAGTATCTCAGACACTGCTGGTCTCCTGGGATTTTCATGCATTACACTCTCTGGAGAATGGTAGGATTTGGACCAGCTCTGGCTGCTCTGGGGATTTGGGTCTATGGACTCAATTTGGTTCAGAATGCTGTTGCTTGCTCCTGTTGTTTATATGATTTGTGTTTTTTTTCCCTCTTTCTCTGCGTATTAGGTGTTGGTCTTTCTTTCAATTGGCTTATTTTGGGTGTCTTGCTTTGTGGCTGCCTGTAAGCAGACAAATCTCAAGGTGACATAATTTATACACACTTTGATAATAAATGTACTTTGACTTGGAATCTTTGAAAAACAAAAGTAAACGTCAAGTGAGTGGCAGCTCCGTGGGCAAAAACACCTCGTTAATGAGAGAGGTCAGAGGAGAACAGCCAGACTGGTTCAAGCTGACAGGGAGACAAAAGCAACTGAAATAACTACATATTACAACAATGGTGTGTAGAAGAGCATCTCTGAACATAAAGCATGTTGAACCTTGAAGTTGATGGGCTACAGCAGCAGAAGATCACTAAGACACCTCCTTTAGCTAATAAACTGGCCACTGAGTGTAAACTGGATGTGTTGCCTTTCTTGAAATGCATGTTATAGTTACTGGAGATTCTTGCCTCTTCACACTTCCCACTTGCTCCAGACGTTCAACTCACTTTGCTGACACCAGTTACCTTCACGTTTTCTGCACTGGAGATCGAGGGGCAGAACATCACTGAGTAATGTGACACATCCCAACGTCAGTGGAGCCAAAGATTAATAGAAGAGCGGGAGACAATACTACACGACTGAAATACAGCATGAAAATTCTGACATTCTGCTGCTGAATTAAAATTAAATTACCCCAAGGAAACAGCAGTGTTATGAAGATAATAAAGACAGAGATTCTGCAGATGCTGGAAGAACTCAGCAAGTCAGGCAGCATCTATGGAAGGGACTAAAGGGTCTCTGCCCAAAATGTCAACTGCTTATTCTCCATTCTAACCCTAATGCTGATTTCCTCCATGCAGATAGTGTAAGTATTATTCTGTACAGTCTTGTAGCTTCCCCACTATCAGGATTTACATAAGAACTTAAAAATAAAATGAATATGGTTTTCAGTCAGCCCCTTGTTCCTCCTGTTACATTCAATATAGTCATGACTGAGAGTTTACCTTTGTCAGTCCCTGCACTACCAGCAGTTATGTTTGTTTGAATAGGATCAAGTGTCATTCTTAACAATGGTGTGTTGGCCTAATCTGCTTAATCTCATTTTGCAACACAAATCCAGAAATCATTCAAGGAACCTTCATTGCATTCCTATAGACCCTTGCCCATAAGGCATAGGAGCAGAATTAGGCCATTCAGCCCATCAAATCTGCTCCGTCATTCTATCATCTCCGATTTATTAACCCCCCCCCAACCCCATTTGCCTTCTCGTTACCTTTGATGCCCTGACTAAACAAGAACCTACCACCCTCTGCTTTAAATATACCCAACGACTTTGCCTCCACAGCTGTCCATGACAAAGAATTCAACAGATTCACCATCCTCTTGTATCCTTTTATCCTTAGGCAGACCAGACATGCACATAATATTCCAGATTCAGATTTATTTTTCACAGGTACATCCAAACAAAAAGCAAATGTGTCATTTGTGTAAACAATCAGCACAACCTAGCCGATAGTTCCCCTAAATGTACAGTATTTGGATATTTAGAACAGTATGGGTCCTTCAGCCTTTAACCTACCCTAAAATCAATCTAATTAACCCTTCTCTATTAGATAGGCACACGGATGATATAAAAAGGGAAATATCTATGAGTTTCTTAAATGCCCCATATGGATCTGTCACCCCTGGGTTCCACACACTCACCACTCTCTGTGTAAAGAACTTACCTCTGACAACTCCATATACTTTCCTCCGATTGTCTTAAAATTATGACCCCCTTGCCCTGGGGAGAAAATGTCTTTGGCTATCCATTTGACCTGTGCCACTTATCTCGTTCACCTTCATCAAGCCACCTCTCATCCTTCACTTCAAAGAGAAAAGCCCTAGCTCACTCGACCTATCTTTAGAAGACATGGTCTCCTGCCCATGTATTATCCCAGGAAATCCCCTCTGCACCCTCTCTAAAGCTTCCATGTCCTTCCTATAACAGATCTGAAAACAATTTTGTAACCTCTTCCTTTAAAAAAAATTAGTTTCATCAGATGTAATTTCCCTAGACCATGTTGACTACGCAGTACTAATTTTAGATGCCCTCTGACCCCGAAATTAATATTTTACTAATGTCACACTCGCAGGTCTGTGGTTGCTTATTTTGTCCCCATGCCTCTCTCAAGTAGTGAAGTTATCGATGATACATCCAATGTGTGGAACCAATTGGAGTAGTTGGGAGTTTTGGAAGAGAACAGTCAATGCATTCACTATTGCCGTAGCCAATGCCTTCAAAACCACGAGACATGGCTCAAGTCCTGAGATTTAGTTGGCTCTTTGTTATTAATGATCTTCATTACTCTTCATTCAGAAACGGGAGAAAATCTGTAGATGCTAGAGATTAAAGTAACACACACAAAATGCTGGAGGCACTCAGCAGGCCAGGCAGCATTTATGGAAAAGAGCAAACAGTCAAAGTTTCGGGCCAAGAGTCCTGACGAAGGGTCTCAAAGCCAAAACCGACTGTTTACTATTTTCCATAGACGCTGCCTGGTCTGCTATGTTCTTCCAGCATTTCTGTGTGTATTACTATGTTGTTTCAGCATTTATTTATTTGTTTTGATTGATTATTTATTTACTGAGCGATGCAGTGCAGAATAGGCCCTTCTGGTATAAAAAGCTGTGCTGCCCAGCAACCCCCAATTTAACCCCTAGCCTAACCATGGGACCATTTACAATGACCTACTAACCCGTACATCTTTAGACTGTGGGAGAAAACCAACACACATACACTCGCTCACTCACGGGAAGAAACTTTCTTACAGACAACACTGGAATTGAACTCCAAACCTGAACACCCCGAGCTGTAATAGCATTGTACCATGCCACCCTCGTCAATACCACTTACTACCTAATGAATATTTACTAATGTCAGGCCGGAAGGTCTGTCGTTGACTATTTTTTTCTATCTTTCTCTCAAGTATGCATTTTACTTAGAGACACAACACAGAGTAGGCCCTTCCAGCCACACCGTCCAGCAATCCCCGATTTAACCCTCACCTAATCATGGGGCAATTTACAATGACCGATCAACCTA
The DNA here is from genome assembly GCF_048418815.1 of Hemitrygon akajei. NCBI lineage: Eukaryota > Metazoa > Chordata > Chondrichthyes > Myliobatiformes > Dasyatidae > Hemitrygon > Hemitrygon akajei. The sequence continues at coordinate 41,839,739 of NC_133152.1, read as the reverse complement.
CTAACCGACACATCTTTGGATTGTGGGAGAAAACCGGAGCACCCGGAGAAATCCCATGCATTCCACAGGGAGGATGTAGACTCCTCACAGATGACGTTGGAATTGAACTCTGATGCCCTCTTACGTGCAAACGAACGTTTACTAATGTCAGACTTGCAAGTCTGTATTTGCCTATTTTTTTCTATCCCTTTCTCAAGTAGTGAGATTACAAATGCTACTTCAGCTGTGGGGAAACAATTGGAATATTTGGAGTTTAGGGAGATAACAGGCAATGCATTTCCTGTTGCCATGGCCTTCATCATCAGAACCTCACAACACAGGTCACTGAGTCCTGGGATTTAACTGGCTTTTTATGTTATTAACCATCTTTTATTATTCAGTGTATTTCTTCCCGTCCCTAGTTATCCAGTTCACAGGTTTCCTGCCATCTGTGAAGACAATGTTTAATTTTTTTACCACTTCCTTATTCCCAATACAATTTCTCCAGTCTTTATTAGTGAGGAGTTTCTATTAACATCTGTTATTTTTACTCTTTTCTACATACCTATAGCTTTTTGTTTCACACTTGTATTCTAGTTTCTCACTTCTCTCTGTCCTTGTACTCTGCTGAAATCTGAATTTATTTTTAGCCCGAGTTATTTGATTTGCCTGGAGATTAACCGCAGCCAAACAGAACATTTTCCCCATTATTAGTGCCAATGCCCCATGAGTTGATACCCATTTCTCCCACACCAATCTTTGACCCATACGGTCAACTCTGATTTAATTAACCTCGAGCTAGTTTGGACATGGCTCAAATGGTAATTCAGATATTATCACTTCTGTGGTTGTTTCTTAAATTGGAACTTCATCTGCTCAGACTCCTTCAGATGAACCACTTCCACAGTCACAATTGTTATTGGCTTCCCATTTTGACCCTGATAACTGGTTATTTCCCTTCCCAATTCAGCCCTGAAGGATTGTTCTTAACCCTGACACAGGGAGGCAACAAACTTTAGGACCCATGCGGAGGATGGAATTTCTACTGCCATCCCATCCTCAGTTTCAATGGCCCATATACCAAGGGGCTGAAGTTCATTTGCTTTCATCCACACAGACTTCAAGAACATCTAACCTACTGGGCAAGTGGAGAGTATATTGACTGCTTGTGTTATGACCTGGTATGGAAACTTAATGCCCTTGAATAGAAAAGCCTACAAAAAGTAGATGGCCCTGTCCTTCACAGATAAAGCCCCCACCACTATTGAGCACATCTACACAGAGTGTTGTCACAGGAAAGCAGTGTCCATCATCAAGGACACCCACCATCCAGGTCACGCTCTCTTCTTGCTGCTGCCATCAGGAAGAAGGTACAGGAGTCTCAGGACTCTTGCATTTGTACAGACCCTGGTGAGACCACACCTGGAGTATTGTGTACAGTTTTGGTCTCCAGGGTTAAGGAAGGACATCCTGGCTCTAGAGGAAGTGCAGCGTAGATTCACAAGGTTAATTCCTGGGATGTCTGGACTGTCTTACGCAGAGGTTAGAGAGACAGGGCTTGTACACGCTGGAATTAAGGAGATTGAGAGGGGATCTGATTGAAACATATAAGATTATTAAAAGGGATTGGACAAGATAGAGGCAGGAAATATGTTCCAGATGCTGGGAGAGTCCAGTACCAGAGGGCATGGTTTGAGAATAAGGGGTAGGTCATTTAGGACAGAGTTAAGGAAAAACTTCTTCTTCCAGAGAGTTGTGGGGGTCTGGAATGCACTGCCTCGGAAGGTAGTGGAGGCCAATTCTCTGGATGCTTTCAAGAAGGAGCTAGATAGGTATCTTATGGATAGGGGAATCAAGGGATATGGGGACAAGGCAGGAACCGGGTATTGATAGTAATTGATCAGCCATGATCTCAAAATGGCAGTGCAGGCTCGAAGGGCCGAATGGTCTACTTCTGCACCTATTGTCTATTGACACACACCACCAGATTCAGGAACAGTTACTACCACTCAACCAGAGGGAATAACTTCACTTGCCCCATCACTGAACTGTTCCCACAACCTATTGACTCACTTTCAAGGTCCCTTCATCTTATGTTCTTGATGCCTATTGCTTATTTTTAAAATTATTATTCTTTTGTGGTTTGGTTCTGGATCCTGTCTAAGCTGGAATTTGAAGACTGGTAGTTTGAAACTGCTTGTGAGAGCAAAAGACACACATGGTAAATTGAGACCTAAAAATATAAACAGAATAATTGAATGCTTGTTGAATTTTTCTTTTGATCACTAGATGGAGCATTGTTTTACGTGTTGGATTTCAAACGTAACTGGTATTCTTCTCGTAGCTTAATCTTTACTTATATCTTTACTTGCTTATATTTCTATGTAATCATCTATATATGTGTAAATATTCAGTGAATTTTCCACTAATTGTAGTATAGCTGCTTCTGTATTTTTCTAGAAGCTTCTTAGTTGTTCTGCAGCAGGTATCACACCAACTGAACCTGGCTATTTGTTATCATGGAATGTCTTGTCATCTTTCTAGTCTGAGCTAGTTTTCAATATTGAACGACCACAATTTCTTTGTTGTCTTTTTCTTTCTTTCTGATTTGCTCAGGTAATACTCAATAAACGGCCGTAAGCTACAAGCTTTACCCCTCATTCTTGTCTTCTGAAGAACCTCTAGATCAGAAAAACACCAGGGCTCAACACCTTAATGATGAAAGATCAATTACATTTGTCACATGTACATCGAAACAGTGAAATGTGCCATTTGTGTCAACAGCCAACACAGTCTGAGGGTGCGTTAGGGGCAGCCTGCAGGCGTCACCATGCTTCCGATCCCAGCATAGCAAGCCCACAATTCACCGACCCTCCTCGGTTCTCCTTTGTAATGTGGGAGGAAACCAGAGCACCGGGAGGAAACAGCTGTCGCAGGGAGAATGTGCAAACTCCTTCCAGACAGCAGCAGGAATTGATCAATGTGTTGGCAGGATTTGAGTTAAAGTTTACTGTTGGTGATTTTTAGCAAATTGTTGGGGCGTATTCTGGAGTTATGGTGTACAGCAACTATTAATTTCATCAGCAACCAACCTCCAGATCTGAGTATGGATTGTAGATTGAATTTAAAATACAGCTTTGAACAATTGTCTTCCTGGAGCTGCAGAGCAGAGTTGATTGCAAACCTGGAAATACCCATTCAATTGAGATGTCTGCATATGAATGAATGCAACCAGAGAGACAATAGTAATTAACATTCAATCTAGGATGTCTGGAATGCTGGTGTGAAGATTTAAGCACTTGAAAATGACATGCAACTTAAATGAAGTATTGTTAACCCAAATTATTGAAGTAAGCAATGTCATTGTAACCATACTGAGTTACCATTGAACTTAAGGGTACTGTATATGAGTTTAGAAGGCTTCTTCTTCCAAGAGTGTCTCCAGAATGATTCCTCCATGTTTGGCTGAATAAAGACTTGTATATTCACCAGCTTCAGTTTCTCTCTGGTGATTTCATTCACAGTCACAAAAAATACTTAATTTAAAGATACAGCATGGTAACCAATATTCCCTCTAATATGTGTGTGCAAAAATCTTGTGCTGTGCAATTTTTTTGCCTGGTGACAAGTGCGCACTGAATAATTTCTTCAATAAAAACAGTATAAATAAGCCAGTTCTAAAATCTGCAGACAAATCGTCGCAAACTCCACGTTGTCAACACTGTCTGCATCAGAAACCGGAAAAGGAAATGTGATTGTGTATGATCGTGGAATATACTAAACATGCCAACAAGGTAGAATGTGACGACCTTTTGTGCGCAGTTTATATTCATCTGTGTGCTAGCAGCAAAAGACATGCACACGCACACCTTAGAGGGAACATTGAAGGTAACAGGCCCTTACAGTCCAACGAGCCCACAGCCTGCCGGGGTTGGTGGTAGAGCCAGATACATTAGGGACATTTAAGAGACTCTTAGATAGGCACATGGATGATAGAAAACTGGAGGGCTACGTGGAAGAGAAGCATTAGATTGATCTTTGATAGGTTAAAGGGTTATCACAACATTGTGGGCTGAAGAGCATGTACTGTGCTGTGATGTTCTATGAAGGAATTCCAGAATTCAGCAATTGGAAGTCTGGATAATTTCCAATGAGCGGTGCCAAGTTGTATTGTCTTATACATGGGCATTCCGGACAGTATGGAAGAGTTGGGCTAAAGGGCCTGTTTCTTTGCTGTAATGAATCTATGATTCTATATTGCCCCACTGAAAGATGAGTCCATCATGAGTCTGTGTTTCTTTTTCAACACCAATAACTTCTGATAATAAGGATCCTTTAAGATAGGGCAATGTCCCTTTTCACACCACAACAGCATTGTTCACCAAAATACCCCAAGTCACATGATGTGTTAGGGTGAATAAGCAAACATTTGATCATACATAGAGGTAGCTTTAAAGAAAGTTGTATTTGATTGGCTGAAGGTATAAAGGCAGAGACTATTTTCTAAACAGAAAGCAAATTCAGAAATTCTAGGTGCAAAGGAACTTGGGAGTCCTCGTGCAGGATTCCCTGAAGGTTAACTTGCAGAGTGAGTCAGTGGTGAGGAAGGCAAATGCAATGTTAGCATTCATTTTGAGAGGATTAGAATATAAAAGCAAGGATGTAATGCTGAGGATTTATAAGGCACTGGCTAGACCACATTTGGAGAAATTGTGAGCAGTTTTGGGCCCCATATCTAAAAAAAAAATGGAAGTGCTGGAACTGGAGAGGGTCATAAAAGGAGATTTACGAGAATTATCCTGGGAATGAAAGCGTTAATGTATGAGGAGCATTTGATGGCTCTTGGCCTATACTCGCTGGAGTTTAGAAGAATGGTGGGGTGGGGGGGGGCAGGGTAATCTGAATCCTATCAAATATTGAAAGGCCTAGATAGAGTGGATGTGGAAATGATGTTTCCTTCGGCGGGGGAGTCTAAGACCAGAGGGCACAGCCTCAGAATAGAGGGACGTCCATTTGGAATGGAGATGAGCAGGAATTTTTTTTTAGACCAAGAGTGGTAAATCTGTGGAATTCGTTGCCACAGGTGGCTGTGGAGGCCAAGTCAGTTGGGTATGTTTGAGGCAGAGGCTGATATATTCTTGATTGGTCAGGGCATGAAGGGATACAGGAGGAAGGCAGAAGGCTGGGGCTGAGCGGGAAATGGATCAGCCATGATGAAATGGCGGGCAGACCAGTTGGGCCAAATGGCCTAATTCTGCTCCTATCTCTTATGCTCTGGTAATGCTTTGGTATTTCCTGAGTCCACAGTGGGCACTATATAAATGCAGAGTTCTCTTGGTTCTGAGAAGACAAGGCAGGTAAAATGTGGTGCTCTCTTCTACCTGGGCACATCAAGTAGGAATGTCTCCTCTTGTAACATCAGCTCTCAAAGGGTTAAACAGCTCCAATGGTTATTCAATGAATCAAAGGCCTGTTCTGTTGACTGAGCGCGAAAGCTTTCATGTTGACCCGTTGCAGCAATTTAAATTGATTTGAAACCGCCTTGATTCCCTGACATGGCAGATATGCGGCCAACAATTCCACAAATGCAACTACTCTGTTGCAGTCAACTTCAATCAACCGATAAAATGCCGACAATTAATTCACTCAGATTCTTCCAAATAACTCAGCTTGAGTTGCTACCACTGGAATCGTGTGAGCTCTCGAAGTGGAATGTTCCAGAAGCTTCTGTTGTACAGCAACCAAATGCATTCTTCGTGCCTGTGTGGGACTCGCTTTTTAATCAAACAATATGAGTTGCCTTCTGTTAAACGTACCACAGACACGGGCAGTCAGCAACAGGCCTGTAGCAAATTCCAGCTCGTGATCCTGCATTTAGAAGTATTCCTCGGTAGACACTGTCAACCAGCCAGAATGGGATCAGGAGAATGACGAACACTGTTTAAAGAGATTTTTTTTAAAAAAAGATCAGCAAATCTTTCAAATTCAAGCCCAAGATTATTATCACTCAACCATACACATTTATACCGCCAAGCAAAACACCGTTCCTCCGGACAAAGGTGTACACAACACAATACATATAACTCATACCTACACTACAACACATAATATATTTGTGGTAATACTATTTTAACAAATAATAAGGCGCATTTATGACACAAGTCAAAAAGTGAAGAATATATCGAGAGGTACTGATGCAGCTGTATAGGACCCTGGTCAGACCCCACTTGGAGAACTGTGCTCAGTTCTGGTCGCCTCACTACAGGAAGGATGTGGAAGCCATAGAAAGGGTGCAGAGGAGATTTACAAGGATGTTGCCTGAATTGGGGAGCATGCCTTATGAGAATAGGTTGAGTGAACTCGGCCTTTTCTCCTTGGAGTGATAGAGGATGAGAGGTGACTGATTGAGGTGTACAAGATGATGAGAGGCATTGATCGTGTGGATAGTCAGAAGCTTTTTCCCAGGGCTGAAATGGTTGCCACAAGAGGACACAGGTTTAAGGTGCTGGGGAGTAGGTACAGAGGAGATGTCAGGGGTAAGTTTTTTACTCAAAGAGTGGTGAGTGCGTGGAATGGGCTGCTGGCAACGGTGGTGGAGGCGGATACGATAGGGTCATTTAAGAGACTTTTAGATAGGTACGTGGAGCTCAGAAAAATAGAGGGCTATGGGGAAGCCTAGTAATTTCTAAGGTAGGGACATGTTCAGCACAACTTTGTGGGCCGAAGGGCCTGTATTGTGCTGTAGGTTTTCTATGTTCAACAAGTACACAGTATAAAGTGACGGGCGCTTCATACACGATGAGACCTTGGTGGTGGCAAGGAGCTCTGCAGTCTAGTGTCATCAGAATCACCCCCCCCCCCCCCCAAAGGAACGGGCAAAGTGTGGCCTCCGCAGTTTACTTCAGTAAGGTGGTCTGCAGGCTGTGGGGAGAAAGCCCACTGCTTAGGGTCAGAAGCCTCCAACTCATCTCAGAGTCTGGGGTCGCTCATTCCCAAAAGCTGGTTAAAGAACTCCCTCCAACCAACCAACAAAGAGGTCAACAGTCTAGATGAAGGCCCTCGAACCCAACACGTTGTCTAATAGATAAAGATCAGCTTTATTTGTCACAAGTCAAAACAAACACTGAAGTTTGCATCAATGACCAACACAGCCCAAGGATATGATGGGGGCAGCCTGCAAATGTCGCTATGCCTCCAGGGCTAATACAGCATGCCCACAGCTTGCTAACCCTAACCCATATGTTTGTGGAACGTGGGAGGAACCCGGACCATCAGTGATTGGCGGCGCTGTAAAGCGAAGAGCTAACCGCTACATCACCACGTCGCGCATACCAATGAGAACAAAAGGAGAGGAGAGTTTAGGTTGTGAAGTCGAAGGCAGGTCAGGCTCCAATGGAGAGGGAGCGGGAGTCAATATGACAATAGATGTCTCATGCAGCAGAAACGGCCAGTTCTGACACGGCTGAAAGAAACTCCTTCATAATAAAAACATACAAACCTGTGGCGAGCATGCTGAGCACGGACAGCACCAGGGACAGGTAGTACAGCTCAGGAGTGGTGTTTACCTGACAAGATACATAATAAATACTGGTCATCAAACTGCTGTCTACAGCATAGAACACTACAGCACAGTACAGGCCCTTCAGCCCACAATGTTGTGCCTCCTCTATGATCAATCTAACCCTTCCCTCCTACATTTTTATATCATCTGAGTCTCTTAAATACCCCCAGTGTATCTGCCTCTATCACCACGCCTGTCAGTGAGTTCCACTCACCCATCACTCTCCGTATAAAGGACCTACCTCTAACATCCCCCCTGTACTTCCCTCCAGTCAGAAAATTATGCCCCTTGCTTTTTGCCATTTCTGTCCTGGGGAAAAGCTCTGGCTCACTTACTGTGTGGCGTAGCGGCCAGTACAACGCTTTACAGCGCCAGTGACCCTGGTTCAATTTCCGCTGCTGCTTGTGACCACGTGGGTTTCCTCCAGGTGCTCTGGTTTCCTCCCACAGTCCAAAGACCTACCATTGGTAGGTTAATCGGTCACTGTAAATTGTCCCACAATTAGGCGAGGATTAAATCGGGGGATTGCTGGGCAGCGGGCTTGAGGGCCCAGAGGGGCCTATTCTTATCTCAATAGATAAATAGAAGTTTATTTATTGGTCAAGCGTCCCCCCTCTCTCTCTCATGTTCAGTCTCTTTGCCTCAGGACTTGGCAGTAAAGATAGTCATTCTGTATCTTTTTATTATGGGTGGGGTTTAAAGAATTGAGGGGTGGCACCGCGTGCCACATGCAAACAAAAGTTTAGTGCATGCCATCTAGGGCACGCGTGCCATAGGTTTGCCACCCGTAGAAAGGTGCCAGCGGAATATTCCTGAACACAACTGGAGTATGAGAAGAAGAGGCCTCATTGAGATTCCCAAGATGAGTTGTTTCCCTCTTGTTGGAGGGTGATGAACAGAGAGTCATGGATTCTGGAGGCGAGGAGAAATTCCTTTCACTTGTGGGTTATAAACCTTTGGAATTCTTTATCTTTTAGACCGTGGAGGTTTAGTCATGGGGGTTATCTAAGGATGATTTATTTTTGGAAAGGAATATGGGGATCAGATGGGGGAGGTGGGCAGGAGGGACAGGATCCATTTTTACTTCAAAGATATTGGAGCAAACTAGGCCATTCAGCCCATCGAGTCTTTATTTCCCCTCTCTTACCTTCTTTCCGTAACCTTGATGCCCTACTATTCAAGGGGAATCTCAAGAGATGACTAGACCCCATCCCTTTAAATCTCTTCTGATCTAATTGAATCACAAAGGATAATATCACTCGCTTAACTGTGACGATGAATTGATCACATAGCCAGATCCAAGCTCATCCATCTCTTGTACTCGATCTGCTTTCAGGGGCTTTCCCATGAGGTTCCAACATGGCAATTCCACCATGTCCGACTGGGCCGGGAGTTTCTAGCCAACTGTTAGGATTTAATATACGAGCACAAATGAGTAAGATAAACTCACACACTGAGGCGCAGTGATGGTGAATGCCGTGGTTACGACCCCCTGTAGAAATGATCCCAATCCAAAGGCATGAAAAGCCACTTCCAACCCACGAGGAACTGGGTCCATTAACGTCAACAGGAGAGTGAACCCTGGAAAGAGTTTCACGAGAATTAGATCCATTTGTACACAAACTGTTGTAATAACCTTTTGTTTGACTAGTTTCCCGAGGAGAAATCTATTTATCTATCTATTTATTGAGATGCAGTCACAGGGAGAATGTACAAACTCCTTACAGACAAGGATGAGAATTGAACCCCTGTCACTGGTGCTGAAAACCGTTGTGCTAACCACTATGTTACCAGGCCACCTAGCATAGGTTAATGTTTTGATATCAGATAAGTTGTCCTCATATACATTAGGAATAGGAGGATTTCACTAGGCCTCTTGATCCAACCAAGTCATCTCTGACTCTTCCAAGTGCCAATCAATCATTTTCAAACAATCCATTGGAAACACAAGCATCACAAGTCCCAGTTATGCGACCACTGATGCCGGGCAGTCTCCGAAGAGTATTGATATTGGCTGGGGTCACCTGTAAAAACACTGCCCAGAAGGTGACAATGGCAAAACCACTTCCATAGAAAAATTTGCCAAGAACAGTTATGGTCATGGGACCATGGTCACCCACATCACTCGACACGGCAAATGATGATGATGATGATTGGTTACACACGAGGCTGCAGATTCTTCAATCTGGAGCAGCAATCTCCTGGATGAACTCAAAAGTTCAGAGTAAATTTATTATCAAAATATGCATTTGTCAACATATACTACCTTGAGATTCATTTTCTTGCAGGTATTCATAGTAGAACAAAGAAATACAATAAAATCAATGAAAAAGTACACACAAACAGAGACTGACAAACAACCTATGTGCAAATACAAAAAAAAAAGACAACAAATAAATAAAGTTGAGAACATGAGTGCATAGGTTGTGGAACTCAGCAGGTGGAGCAGCATCTCCGGGAGGAATGAAATCGTCAATGGCTCAAGCCAAAACCCTCCACGAGGGTCCTAATGAAGCGTCAACAATTCCTCTCCTCTTACAGATGCCACCCCAGTGGATTCAGGAACAGTTATTACCCTACAACCATCAGGCTATTGAACCAGCGTGGATAACTTCACTCAACCAAATACTATATTGTTCCTACAACCTATGGACTCACTTTTTCAAGGACTCTTCATCTCATGTACTCGATATCTATTGCTTATTTATTTATTGATTTTTCTTTTTGTATTTGTAGTTGTCTTTTACACACTGGTTGTTTGCCCGTCCTGTGTGCAGTTTTCATTGGTTCTATTGCGTTCTTTTGAATTAACAGACAGACAGACATACTTTATTGATCCTGAGGGAAATTGGGTTTCGTTACAGTCGCAACAACCAAGAACAGTGTAGAAATATAGCAATATAAAACCATAAATAATTAAATAATGTTAATTATTCCAAGTAGAAATAAGTCCAGGACCAGCCTATTGGCTCAGGGTGTCTGACACTCCGAGGGAGGAGTTGTAAAGTTTGATGGCCACAGGCAGGAATGACTTCCTATGACGCTCAGTGTTACATCTCAGTGGAATGAGTCTCTGGCTGAATCTACTCCTGTGCCTAACCAGTACATTATGGAGTGGATGGGAAACATTGTCCAAGATGGCATGCAACTTGGACAGCATCCTCTTTTCAGACACCACCGTCAGAGATTCCAGTTCCACCCCCACAACATCACTGGCCTTATGAATGAGTTTGTTGATTCTGTTGGTGTCTGCTACCCTCAGCCTGCTGCCCCAGCACACAACAGCAAACATGATAGCACTGGCCACCACAGACTCATAGAACATCCTCAGCATCGTCCGGCAGATGTTAAAGGACCTCAGCCTCCTCAGGAAGTAGAGACGGCTCTGACCCTTCTTGTAGACAGCCTCAGTGTTCTTTGACCAGTCCAATTTATTGTCAATTCGTATCCCCAGGTAACTGTGAATGCCCACAAGAAAATGAATCTCAGGGTTGTCTATGCTGCCAAATACATATTTGGGGGAGGGAGGAGGGGGAGCACTACAGAGGCGCTTTTTAAATCATTGCGTTTTGCAAAGTGAATGCTAAAAGACAGCAGTCTCCTACCTGTCATGATGAAAGTGAAGATAATGAATGTGGTCAGGTTGTAGAGAAGGGGCTGGTCACAATATCGTGATGACCTTGGTCTGGAAGAGAAGCAATACGATTAAGAGCTCCTATACCTAATAAAATGGCCACTGAGCATTGGTTTGTGGTCTTCTGCTGCTACAACCCATCTTCTTCAAGGTTTGCCTTATTGTGCATTCAGAGATGCTCTTCTGCACACCACTGTTGTAACGTGGTTATTTGAGTTACTGTCACCTTCCTGTCAGCTTGAACCAGTCTGGCCATTCTCCTCTGACCTCTCTCATAAACAAGGCGCCTTTGCTCACAGAACTGTCACTCACTGGATTTTTTTTGCCTTTCACACCATTCTCTGTAAATCCTACACTGCTGTGTGTGAAAATCCCAGGAGATAAGTGTTTCTGAGATACTCAAACCATCCTTTCTGGCACCAACAATCATTCCACAGTCAAAGTCACTTAGATCAGATTTCTTCCCCACTCTGATGTTTGGTCTGAACAACAACTGAACCTCTTGACCATGTCTGTGTGCTTTTATGCATCGAGGTGCTGCCACATGATTGGCTGTTTAGATATTTGCATTGACGTGTAGGTGTATAGGAGATACCTCATACAGCGGCCACTGAGCGTACACTGTACAATTATCATTACAAACTTGAAAACACTTCAAAAAAGACTGGGAGAATTTGCGTAAAGTCAGATTTCTGCAGGTCAGGTCATTTGTAATGCAGGTCAGCCCCTGTACAGTCTAGTTTGAATTTTATTCAGAATAAATGCTGCTGGCCCTGATCATAGCACGTGCCTTTCATGTTAGTGTGACTGCTATTTACCATGTGGTACACAGCGAAAGTCTCTGTAAATAACAAGAAAAACAACAAACTAGCCAAAACGTCCTTTTTTATTGACTTAGAGACCCACCACCCAGCAACCCACCTTCTCAACCCTGGCCTCATCATAGGACAATTTACAATGACCAATTAACCTACCATGTCTTTGGGTTGTGGGAGGAAACCGGAGCACCCAGAGGAAATCCATGCATTGCACAGGGAGGATGTACAGACTTCTTACCGATGACGTTGGAATTGAACCCCAAACGCCAATGCCCCAAGCTGTAATAACATCACAATAACCGCCACACTACCGCGGCGCCCTCAAATGTTTCTCCAAGTTGTTATCTGGAGTTCTGAGCCCGGTTTACGTAGGTCACGCTATTATTGATGTCATCAGGGGACATACCCAAATCTGGAAACCCTCTGAGATGTTTGAATACCTGAAAACAGGAGCAGTCCGACTCTTGGCAAACACGTCAGCTGGGACTCAGTGACCTGATGCAATCCTGGCATCGGCCACTGTCTATGGAGACGTTCCACATTCTCTCACTTCAAGTCAAATCAAATTTATTGTCATTTAACTAAATATCATCAAACAAGACGACGTTTCTCCAGACAAGGGTGTAAAGCACTGTAGTACACATAACACACAACTTATGAAAATAAGGATAACATTTACAGATGAATTACACCTAAATAAAGTGGATAAATTAAATATTCTAAGGTACAGCACAAATTAACCAGTCACACTTTGAATGTGATGCGGCCAGTTCAGAAGGCTCATGACCTGGGGGAAGAAACTGTTTCCCATCCTGACCATTCTTGTTTTTAAGCATTGGAGTCTCCTGTCTGATGGTAGAAAGTCAAAGAGGATGCTTGATTGATGGGTGGGATCCCAAATAATACTAAGGGCCTCTCACATCCCAAAGACTCACTAGTAGGCGGATTAACTGACCACTGTAGAATAGGCCAAGTGTGGATACGTGGTAAAAGGATCAAAGATTGATGGGCACGTGGGAGAGAATAGGTCATAGAGGAATTCTAGGAGGAAATGGGATTGCTTTATCAGCATGGACTTGATGGGCTGAAGGGCCTTATGTGCCACAATAGGAAAGCAAGTTAGAAGTTCAAGATGAAGACAAACCAACTACATGATGTTTGGAACTGTGTACCGCATTTGTGCCGCAGCTGTTTTTTCTGAGACGGGGGGACGGGGGGGGGGGGGGGGCATTCTTAGTCAGATACAAAGAGACCGGGGTCTACGGTGGGCAAAGGGAAGAACCATGATCTCACTGAATCTCAAGATTCTGTGCAGCCTGTAAGTTCTAATGTCTTGCAAAGATGATAGCATCCGGTGAGTAGTGGTAGCCAGAGGTACAAAGTGTGAAGTGTTTTACTTTAGAAGGTCAAACTTGAGGCAGAGTACAAGGTTAACGGCAGGATTTTTAGTTGTGTGGAGGAACTGAGGGATCTTGGGGGTCTACGTCCATAGATTCCTCAAAGTTTCCATATCAAACTGACTGGGTTGCTAAGAAAGCAAACAACTGTCTGAATGAGATAATGCTACAGCTCTACGAGACTCTGGTTAGACCACACTTGTGTTCAGTTCTGGTCGCCTCATTATAGGAAGGATGTGGAAGCTTGGGGGGGGGGGGGGGCAGAGGAGATGTACCAGGATGCTCCCTGGACTAGAGAGCATGTCTTATGAGGAATAGTTGAGCAAGGGCTATTCCCTTTAGAGCAAAGAAGGATGAGAGATGACTAGATAGAGGTGAACAAGATGATAAGAGGCATAGAAAGATTGGACAGCCAGAGAATTTTTCCCAAGGCAGAAATGGCTAATACAAGGGGTCATAATTTTAAGGTTACTGGAGGAAAGCATAGTTGGGGCAGGGTCAGAGGTAAGGTGTTTAGTTTTGGGTTTTTTTTTTAAAAACAGAGAATGGTGGATGCATGGAACACCCTGCCAGAGGTGTCGGTAGAGATAGAGACATTAGGGACATTTAAGATGCACATAGATGATAGAAAACTGGAGGGCTATGTGGGAAGGAAGGGTTAGATTGAACTTAGAGTTGGTTAAATGGTTAGCACAACGTTGTGGGCTGAAGAATCTGCAATGTTCTATATTCTACGTTCTGAATGAGACAGGGAGATCAAGAAAAAAAAAGTCTTTCTTTACTTAGAGTGAGTTGTAGTTGGGAGAGTGATTCATTGGAAAGCTCCACCAAAGAGGTAGTGCAAAATGATGGGCCAAATGGCCTCTTTCTGTCCAGTAATACCCCTTGACCCATAAAATGGAGCCTGGCAAAAGGCCAGTTGGGTTGCCTCTCCTCCCAGTGTCTCACCCAGGAGTGTGCAACACCGAGCAGGGCCTGAACTGAGCATTTTCAATAGGGTCACACGCATTGTACCATCTATTCAACTTACCGAGCAAGTACAAACATCTGTGGGAAAAGAAAGACAGTCACCAGCAGCACCAACAGGACTTGGCTGGAAGTAAATATAAGTTTGTGACACTGTAAATAAATGTCATAATTTTATGCAGAATTAAAATGCAAACATTTAAAAGTCTCTGTAAACTTCTGACCAAATATCCTGATCTCCCAATCTGGAAATTTATCACCCAGCTCTATGATCCTTTCCTCAGCCAGGTCAGGGGCTCGAGCCTGAAGTTCGGGATCCTGTCATAGGTTCGTCTAGGGGACTGTACTGAAACTCAAAGCCTAGAGGTTGATTGGAGGTCTGAAAGTCAAAACCTAGTGGCCAAAGCCTTCAGGCCTTGAGGCTGGAGGCCTGTTCTGCAGTTGGAGACTGTCTGTGTGTGAGCGGCTGGAAGGAAGGGGGCTTGTTTCGCTGTTGTTGTTTTGTTACTTAATGTGTTCTGTTTTTGCCTGGTTACAGGCTTGTAGGGGAAAGGATACCATTAAACATAAGGCGTAGGAGCAGGCTGGGCCATCGAGCCTGCTCCGCCACTTCATCATAGCCAATCCATTTCCATCTCAACCCCATTCTCCTGCCTTCTCCCCGCAACTTTTCATCCCCTGACTAATCAAGAACCTATCAACCTCTGCCTTAAGTGCACTCCATGACTTGGCCTCAACAGTTGCCTGTAGCAATGAAATTCATAGATTCACCACCGTTAGTCTAAAGCAACACTGATGTGTTGGTCAAAGTAAAATTTATTATATAAGCAGGTATGTGATCACCATATACGACCTTGAGACTCAATTTCTTGCTGGCATTTGCAGGAACATAAGGAAATACAATGGATTTTATGAAAAACAAAGACCAACCAGTAACCAATGTGCAAAAGACAAACTGTGCAAATTTTTTAAAAATAGTGAGAACACGAGTTGTAAAGAGACCTTGAAAGTGAGTCTGTTGATGTGTAATCAGTTCAGTGTTAAGTCAGGAGCTTGGAGGTTGCAGGGTAGTAACGGTTCAGGAGCCTGTTGGCGTGGGACCAGAGGGTTCTGTAATTCCTGCCCGAGGGTAGAAGTGATAAGAAAGCATGGCCTGGCTGGAGAGGGCTTTTGATGATAGATGCTGCTTTCTTGTGGCAGCGCTCTTTGTAAATGTACTCAGTGATGGGGAAAGGGTTCACCTGTGACAGACTAGGCTGTGATCAAAACTTTCTATAGGCTTTTCCAATCCTGGGCATTGGTGTCTCATTGGATGGCACTGAAAAATGAATGGCAATGGAACCTACATCACCTGTCCCCACCCCACCCCGCCCCACACTCCTGATCCTGTCCATGTTACTAGAGTGCAGGGAACGAGTCCTCTCCTTCTCAATGGGTGAACGGCTGCAACCCCGGCTGATTCCAGGCTGGACTGGATGCGTGTCTGGTGCCTCTCCATCTGCTGCTCAACCAAGAACCGCAAGTCGCAGGAAAATCAAAGAAAGAAACACCGGAAGAAGCCAAGATTAAAGGACAAAGTCTCTTCAAAAAGCAAAGTTCTAAAATAGACTGTATAATTATAAGCAACATGTACAGTACTGTGCTAAAGGTGTGTGTGTGTGTGTGTGTGTGTGTGTGTGTGTGTGTGTGTGTGTGTGTGTGTGTGTGTGTGTGTGTGTGTGTGTGTGTGTGTGTGTGTGTGTGTGTGTGTGTGTGTGTGTGTGTGTGTGTGTGTGTGTGTGTGTGTGTGTGTGTGTGTATATATATATATATATCCAGGGAGCACTGTACTGCTGCCGCACAAAAAAAAAATCAAATTTCATGACATATGCAAGTGACAATAAAACTGATTCTGATATGGGTCTCTATTGTGGACTGAGAGTGTGAAAGGGGCAGGGAGAGGGGAATCATGGTTGAGAAAAGGGGAAGGAAGAGGGGAGGGAGTGGGAAGCACCAGAGAGACATTCTGTAATGATTAATAAACCAATTGTTTGGAATCAAATCACCTTGCCTGGTGTCTCAGGGCTGGGTGTGTCTGTACCCGCACCACCCCCCTGCCCCTGGCACTCCTTCTTGGCCACCCATACCATGGCTCTCCAAACTCACCATTCCCAACATCTTTTGCTCCTGCCAGATTTACAAACTTGCCCTCTGCCCCACATTGACAAGCACAGTACTGTGAAAAAGTCCTAGACACTCTAGCTAGTACTTGTATGTTCCCTAGACTTTTGCACCGTGATGTAGGAGGCAAAGACCTCTCTTTAAACAAGCACTGATTTGTATGTTCAGATTTGACCTGTAATTCTGCTCAGTGCAAGTAACTGTGAACCAATGCAAAAGGATATGGGAATTAAAGGAATGCGGTCCTACTACTAATCAATGGATATTACCAAGAGACATGTCTTTATGATCTTGATGCAATTACAAAGACAACACACCAGCGGCTACATTTCATTAGGAGCTTGAGGAGATATTGCACGTCACCAAAGACTCTAACAAACTTCCACAGATGTACCGTGGAGAGCATTCTAACTTGTTACATCACAGTTGTAGGAAGGAGGGACCGATGCACAGGATTGGAAAAAGCCGCAGACGGTTGTAAATTCAGCCAGCTCCATCCTGAGTATTAGCCTCTCCAGCAGTGAGGACATCTTCAAAAGATGATGACTCAGGAAGGGTGCATCTATCATTAAGGACCTCCATCACCTGGGTCGTGCCCTCTTCTCATTGCTACCATCAGGGAGGAGGTACAAGAACTTGAAACGAGCAAGTCTGCAGATAGATACTGGAAATCCAAAGCAACACACACAAATACCGGAGGAACTCAGCAGGTCAGGCAGCATCCATGGAAATAAATAAGCAGTCAATACTTCAGGACTAATAAGGAGAAGATACCAGAATAAAAAGGTGTGGGGAGGGGAAAGGGGCTAGCTGGAAGATGATCGGTGAAGCCGGGTGGGTGGGATAGGTCAAGGGGTGGAGAAGGAGGAGTCTGAAAGGAGAGCAGAGTGGACCATAGGAGAGAGGGAAGGAGGAGGGGACTCAGAGGAAAGTGATAGGCAGTGAGAAGTAGTAAAGAGGTTAGAGTGGGAAATAGAGAAAGGGGAGGGGAATTTTTTTTTTTACCAGAAGGTGAAATCGATGTTCTTGCCATCAGGTTGGAGGCTACCCAGACAGAATACAAGGTGTTGCTCCTCCAACCTGAGGGTGGCCTCATCTTGGCATACGAGGAGGCCATGGATTGACACGTCAGAACAGGAATGACACACACTCAACATTTTAGGAACACCTTTTTCTCCTCTGCTATCAGATTTCTGAACGGGCCATGGACACTAACTCGCTAGTTTGCTCTCTTTTTGCACAACTTATTTATATCGCTCACTGTAACTTACAATAATTTTCATTTCCATACTGCTCTGTACAGTCGCCACAAACAATAAATCTCAAGATGGCCAGGAGGCCACCCAGCTTATGTCAGTGATAATCAACCTGAATCTGATTCTGACCGCTCTCCAGCGAAGGATGGGGTGAGCTCGAAGTAGTATTTCCCGTCATTAAGCTTTGAACTGTCCTTTCCAATGCAAATGATGATAATGCCTCACAGTTTTATATCAATTCTTCGTCTGCTGAAGAAAATGGGGTTTAGCACTCATGAAGCCAGCAGACTGCCTTTAGAGAGGACATCCTGAGACAAGTTCGGTGGATTCTGACAGTGGTTCCCTCACGTGACAAACTCTTTCAATGGCGACAATCTTGGCAGCCTCCCAAGACAGGCCCAGCTCCGTGTGACACTGTTCCTTTTCTGCTGCTGACAACACCAGGGCACAGCCAGACACTGACACTAAAAGAGGCTGTTTAGACCATAAGACATAGGAGCAAACTTAGGCCATTCGGCCCATTAAGTCTGCTCTGCCATTTGGAGCTATCCCACTAAAAAGCTCACACTTCTTTTAAAAGGTATTTTTAATTATTTATTTCGAGATACAGCACGATAACAGGCCCTTCCAGCCCAACTACACCCATGTGCCCAAGTAGCCTACAAACCGGCACATCTAGGGAATGTGGGAGGAATCCAGGGCAACCGGAGGAAGCCCACGTGGTCACGGAGAACATGCAAGCTCCTCACAGACAGCGGTGTGAGTTGTACACAGGTCGCTGGTGCTGTGATAGCGTTATGCTTCTGTGTTATTTCACATCTCTAAGACGTTAATCAGTACAGAACATTACAGATTTTCCAGAGATCCTGCTGAATCCAAGGGAAAATGGCAACCAGCTCCTTGGTCAGTTCCAAGGGAAAGTAGGAACTGGGGCCCTGATGAGTTTTTAAGGGAGAGCAGGTACTTGGGCCCTGTGTGAGGCAGATGAAGAGCAGGGGGACGGTGGATTATTGAGTTTAACTCCACTTGAAATATGATGGGGGTTTCTGCCTTTCCTTCTCCCTTAGGCATTGAGTGACATGGTGGTCAGATGATACTTGGAGTATTGTGAGCAGTTTTGGGCCCCTTATCTAAGAAAGGATGTGCTGGCATTGGAGAGGGTCCAGAGGAGGTTTACAAGAATGATCCTGTGAACAAAGAGTTAATATATGAAGAGTGTTTCATGGCTCTGGGCCTATACTCACTGGAGTTTAGTAGAACTGGGGGGGTGCGGGGGTGTCTAACTGAAAACTATCAAGGCCTAGATAGAGTGGATGTGGCGATGACGTTTCCATCGTGAGGAAGTTTAGGACCAGAGGACACAGCCTCAGAATAGGAGGACAGCCCTTTAGAACAGAGATGAGAAGGAATTTCTTTAGACAGTGAATCTGTGAAATTCATTGCCACAGATTGCTGTGCAGGCCAAGTCATTGGGTATATTTAAAGAGGTTGCCATGTTCTTGATTAGTAAAGGTGTCAGAGGTTAAAGGGAGAAAGCAGGAGAATGGAGTTAAAAGAGTCAATATGTCAGCCATGATGGAATAGCAGAGCAGATTTGATGGACTGAATGGCCTAATTCTACTCCCAGGTTTTATAATCTGTGTGAAAAGAACTCCCCCCACCCCCCGATGAATATGGATTTTACTATAAGAATCAGGTTTATTATCAGTGACATACGTCATGAAATTTGTTGTTTTGCAGCTGCAATACAGTAGAATAAAAATATTTTTTATATTGGTTTTGTAACTTATAGTCATAAGTAGTGCAAAGAGAACAAAATAAGATTGTGCTCATGGATTCATGTTTCATTCATAAATCTGATGACAAAGGGGAAGAAGCTATTCCTAAAATGTTGAATGTGGTTCTTCAAGCTCCTGTACCTCTCCCTGATGGTAGCAATGAGAAGAGGAGATGTCCTGGGTGATAGGAATCTTTAACGATGGTAGTAGATGGAACATATTCTTCCTGGAGGTCCATGATCAGTGTTGTTCCACAGCGATCTGTTCTGCGACCCCTGCGCTTTCTGATTTTTATAAATGACTTAGATGAGGAAGTGGAAGGGTGGTCAGTAAGTCTGCAGATGACATGAAGGTTGGTGGTGCCGGGTACAGTGTAGAAGGTTGTAGGTTACAATGGGACATTGACAGGATGTAGAGCTGGGCCAAGAAGTGTGCGGAAGGTGTTCGATCTGGAAAAGTGTGTAAATGAATAAATTATATGAATCGAGTCACTGAAGGCGAGTCTGTAGGTGGTGAGTGAAGGTATCCACACCGTTTCAGGAGCCTGATAGTTGTGGTGTAATAACCGTGCTGGCGTGGGACCGAAGGCCTTCTCCACGGCAGCAGTGACAGGGAGCAAGGTCTGGATGCGAGGGTCCTTGATGCTACTTTCCTGTGGCAGCGCTGCTTGCAGATGCGCTCAGCGTGGAGCAGACTCGATGGACCGAATGGCCTGATTCTGCTCTGTGTCTCATGGTGGGGACGGCTTTGCCTGCGAAGGGCTGGGCTGTATCCACCTCTTTGTGGACTCTACAGCTCCTGGGCTGTGGTGCTTCCACACCAGGCTGTGATGCAGCCAGTCAGGGAACTCCACTGCGCACCTCAAGAAGCTTGTCAAGGTTCCAGGTGCCGAATCTATTCAAAATTCTGAGAATGTACAGGCGCTGTTGTACTCCCTTTATGCTGGTCACAACTACATGATGTGTAAGTTAATGCAGCATAGCTACAGGCTCTTCAACCCATCGACCATCATTCTACCAATCCTACACTGATCCCATTTTAGTCCCATCGGTTTCCCCACACACTGCCATTGCAATCCACCCTTCCCTACAAACCAGGGAAAGTTTATTTGGCCAATTAACCTACCAACCCACGCGGTTTCCAACGTGGATTCGGAAAATGCTTACAGTTTGGTTCTGTTGCGCTGAGGCAGGTGTCGGCTGAAATGGTAGGCGAGGTGAGCGAGGCAGTAATGCAGCATCTGGTATCCAGTCCTGTCCCTGACATCTGAAAGGAGAAGAGCAGGAGTGAGTAGACCACACGGTGCTGAAGAGGTACAGTCCCTCACGGTGACATTTTTAGACTAGCAGCCAGGGACCTGGACTGTTCATCCACGGGCAGGTATCTCACACGGCAATCACAGGTCAGCATGGTGGTTGGCATATCGCTTTCCAGCGCCAGCGACCGGGGTTCAATTCCCACTGCAGTCCGTTAGGAGTTTGTACAGTACGTTCTCCACATGACCCCCATGGGTCTCCTCTGGGTGCTCCAGTTCCCTCCCACTCTCTAAAAACATATGTGTTGGGGTGAGTAAGCTATGGCCATGGTACGTTTGGCACCAGAAGTCTGGTGACACTTGTGGGCTGCCCACAGCACATCTTCCAGCTGTGTAGGTTGTTGATGCAAAAGTTTAATTTCACTGTATGTGTTGTTATGCCTGTGCTCCCCCCCCCCCCCTCCTTTTTGAGAATCGCAAGATCTTATTAAGTCAGGTTAGGAGACCCAGGAAATGAGAGAGAGACGTTTAAAATGTCCTGGCCCCAGCGATACAAAGCCACGAAACAGGTCATTGTCTTTTGGAGACGGAATTGTGTATTGAATACTGTACGATTCATCGAAGCCCCCCACGCAATGAACCGAGGGGGGCTGGTGGAGGGATTGCATCATCCCAACAAGATTGACATCTGAGACCCTGTGAGTCAGGATAAAAGAGGGTCTGGGGAACAGCCCCTTCAGACGCACCAGAAGAAACGCTAGAACTCCTGTAACAGCGTAATAGCGAAAGCCGGTGGAAAAGCCCACGTGCGTCCTTTTCCATTTGCCTCGGAATTGGTGGGCCTTTACCACGGAAGCACGGCTTTAGCTAACCACAAAGGGGAAATCAGCCCCCAACGACTCTTGAAGGATTGACATCATAAAAGGAATGGGCAAGTTAAACCTCCGTCTTTCTCTCCAACCAAAAAGCTGCAGCTTGAATGAACTAAAGTGACTTTTATATTTCCATCGGACAATACATTATCCCCTAGACAACGATAGAGCTATTTCTTATTATTATTATTATACCCGCGCTTTTAGATTTAGTATTGATGACGTATATTATCTGTGTGCTTGCATTGATATTATTTTTGTGTATTTTTATCAATAAATACTGTTAAAAATAGTACAATCAGACTTCAACGGACCTCTCTATCTTTGCTGGTAAGTGACCCAGTTACGGGGTACGTAACAGTTGGGGTTCTCGTCTCGAAATTTGACACCAAATTGGGAGGCCAGTGAATCGGGCTTGTAAGTCCAAACTTGGATCTGGTTACGCGGGTAGCCAGACGGGAAACCAGCAAAGATGGATGTGGATGAATTTATAGAAAACCCGACTCTAGAGGCGCTAGAGGCGGCCAACAAATCGGACTTGATAAATCTGGCGAAAGGGCTAAACTTCGCAGAGGTGAGGTTGTCCATGAAAAAGCGGGAGGTGCGAAGGTCAATAACTCAGTATTATATTGGGAAGAATGTGTTTGCAGCTGAGGTATTGGAAAATATCTCTGAAAAGGTACCAGCTAGTGGGACGGCTCAGTTAGAGTTGGAGAAATTAAGGTTGGAACATGCAATTAAGTTAAAGCAGCTGGAAGCAGCTGAGAAGGAGAAAGAAAGAGCCGAGAAAGAAAGAGAGAAAGAAAGGGCCGACAAGCAAAGGGAGCATGCGCTCCAGCTAAAGGAGTTAGAGGTGAAACGGGAGCAGGACAGGGCTGAGAAACAAAGGGAGCATGAAATTCAGTTAAAACAGCTGGAAGCCACTGAGAAGGAAAAGGAAAGAGCTGAGAAGGAGAGAGAGTATGAGGAGACAGAGAAACAGAGGAAACATGCCTTGGAGATGGAGAAGTTAAGGCAAGAGCAAAGAGATTCAGGGTCAGACCGAGAGGAGCGGTTTAATGTTAGTCAGGAGTTGAAGTTAGTACCTCCGTTTGAGGAGACGGATGTTGATAGTTATTTCTTGCTTTTTGAGAAGGTGGCAGTGAATCAGAAATGGCCCAGAGATCAGTGGGTGGCGCTGTTACAAAGTGTGTTAAAAGGGAAGGCACAACGAACATATACGGCATTGTCCATGGAGGAGGAAGAGGCGGAGAGTTATGACAAAGTGAAAGTGGCCATTCTCCGGGGTTATGAATTAGTACCTGAAGCATATAGACAAAAGTTCAGAAATTTAAAGAAAGGGTGGAATCAGACGTATACCGAGTTTGCCTATGAGAAAGGTGTGCTCTTGGACCGTTGGTGCACAGCAGAGATAGTGGAAGAGGATTTTTCGCGTCTCAGGGAGTTAATTCTGATTGAGGAATTTAAAAGTTGTGTTTCGGAGGATATCCGGATGTATTTGAATGAGAAGCCGAATAAGTCCACCTCAGACTTTGCTAGGTTCGCAGATGAATATGCCCTAACCCACAAGACAAAGTTTCCCTCGAATAAAAGTTCCCAGAGAGACAGTGGGAACGATAGAGAAAGCCCGCGGGCTGAGGCAGAGGTCCCGCCGGGAGCTAGTGGTAAGATTGAGGGGGAAAGGCAAGACGGCCAGAGATTTCCGGGCTTGACCTGTTTTAATTGTGGAAAGGGGGGACATATTGCATCTAGGTGCTTTGCTCCGAGGAAGGAGACAGGAAAAGGGAAAGCCGTGGTCCCTATCGGATGTGCCGTGGTAATCAGTAAATTGACAAGAGAGCCCCGGGTAGACAGAGTACGAGAAGGGTCTGAGACTTGTATGTCAAACGGAACCGTGTCTGTAAGGGAGGGAGACACACCAGTTCCAGTACGGATCTGGAGAGACACGGGGGCTGAACTATCATTGATTAGCAGTAAGGTACTAGATTTTGGTCGCAAGACGGGAATGGTAGCTGTGAAAGGAATAGGCAAAGGGACGGAAATGGTGCCCTTGCATAGGGTCATTATGAATTGTGAGCTAGTCTCTGGACCAGTTGAAATGGGGGTGAGATCAGAATTCCCAAGAACTGACGCGGACGTCCTTCTGGGTAACGATTTAGCCGGTGGTAAGGTTTGGGCAGCAATGACGCTGACGAGACAGCCTGTGAGTGTTGAGGCTCCGCCCCTAGATTCCAAGATCTATCCCGCATGCGCGGTCACTCGCAGCATGTCGAGAAAGGCAGCTGAGAACGAGAGCAGTTTAAATCCGGCCAGTATCGATTTGGCCGAGACGTTTTTACCGACCCTGTACCAGGAGGGTGGGAAAACGGAGAATAGGAAAGTGAAAAAGAGTAAGGGAGAGGGGGTAGACCTGCCCTTAGCGAGGAGAAAAGTTCTAGAGGCACGAAATAAAGATGAGAAACAGATAGAGCTGTTAAAAGATCCAGAGTTGGACATGGATGATCTGTCTGGTTTGGCAGAACTGTTTGAAGAAGTTGAAAATTCTAAAGGTGTTCCCGATAATGAAATGAGGGCAGTCCTAGATGAAAAGGGTGCCCTTACCTTGAAGAAGTCTGCTGGGTTGGCAGATGAGGTTATTTCAGCCCGCGGGGTTGAGTTTACTCCGGAAGGGAGTTGCCCAGAGCGTAGCTGGGAGAATCAGGGGAATTTAGAATTTGGACCGGGTACGGGTATTGAAAGCCTGGAAGAGGCAAATGTCCCGTTTAAGTGTGTCCAAGATGTGGATGCACGTGGTACTGAACCTAGTAATGGAGCTCAGAAAAAGTCTGAGGTATTTGATTCAGTTGAAAAGGAATGCAGTCCTCGTGGGTCAGATAGACTTAGTTCAGTGAAGAAAGGGTTAACCTTGGTAATAGTGGGAAGTGAGAGTTCCCAGGTGTTTGTGCTCGAAGGTGTGTTAAAAATTAGTGCAGAGATCAAAAGTGGGAAGGTGAATATTATTATTGAAGGAGAAGGGAAATATGTAGTTCCCAAATTGAATGAAGAAAATTTAAAGGCTGGACTGATATCAAAGGCAGCCACCAGGCTACAGAGACAATGGCGTGGTACCACAAAGCCTGTGAATCAATTACAGATTGAGTTGGAAGGTAACGGGGCCCCACACGCTATTGTTATTCCAGAGTGTGGTGTGAAAAGGCAGAATTTGAAATGCTGTTTGAACAAAGAGTTTGAACTGAAAACTAATAGCCTGAAGGGTCCTGAAGAGAAAACTAGCAACTTGCGTAAAATTAAAGAATTGGGTGGAAATTCAGAAGATGGTCTAAGTTTGGGACACATTGTTGATAAAATAACTCCTATGGAAGGAGCGGACGAAAGCCTATTTCGTCAGGGTGCCCAAGCTCCCCACATGGGAATTAACCGGAAAAGAGGTGAGGGTTAATGGGGACGCCATTTTTAAATAGCAAAAGCCGGTTTTACGGGATTTCGACAAAGCATGTGAATAATAAAGACAACCCCATGGAAGCCTGCCTGTTAAGTTTGAAAGCAACATAAAGATTAGTATTTGCATGAACTTTTGTAGTATACCCGTAAGCTAAGATCACAACTCTTTAGTTTTTGTTTGCTAAAGAAAAATAAGACCTACAAGTAGGTGGTTATTAAATTGGAGTCTGATGCTACAAGACTTTAGTAAGGTACAAAATGTTAAGATATTAAAGGAAGTGACAATGTAATCGGTAACCATCTAGATACTGAATTGAATGTATAACTGTATTACCCTGTAAAAAAAAAACAACTTTTGTATGGTGTTAGATTCTAAAATCCTGTAAGACTCTGTATTACTTCGTTTTTTTCCGATGGTAAAAAACGTGTTGAAGAAAGGGGGTGTTACGCCTGTGCTCCCCCCCCCTCCTTTTTGAGAATCGCAAGGTCGTTATTAAGTCAGGTTAGGAGACCCAGGAAATGAGAGAGAGACGTTTAAAATGTCCTGGCCCCAGCGATACAAAGCCACGAAACAGGTCATTGTCTTTTGGAGACGGAATTGTGTATTGAATACTGTACGATTCATCGAAGCCCCCAGGCAATGAACCGAGGGGGGTTGGTGGAGGGATTGCATCATCCCAACAAGATTGACATCTGAGACCCTGTGAGTCAGGATAAAAGAGGGTCTGTGGGAACGGCCCCTCAGACGCACCAGAAGAAACGCTAGAACTCCTGTAACAGCGTAATAGCGAAGCCGGTGGAAAAGCCCACGTGCGTCCTTTTCCATTTGCCTCGGAATTGGTGGGCCTTTACCACGGAAGCACGGCTTTAGCTAACAACAAAGGGGAAATCAGCCCCCAACGACTCTCGAAGGATTGACATCATAAAACAGACAATCGGGCAAGTTAAACCTCCGTCTTTCTCTCCAACCAAAAGCTGCAGCTTGAATGAACTAAAGTGACTTTTATATTTCCATCGGACAATACATTATCCCCTAGACAACGATAGAGCTATTTCTTATTATTATTATACCCGCGCTTTTAGATTTAGTATTGACAACGTATATTATATGTATGTTTGCATTGACATTATTTTTGTGTATTTTTATCAATAAATACCGTTAAAAATAGTACCATCAGACTTCAACGGACCTCTCTATCTTTGCTGGTAAGTGACCCAGTCACGGGGTACGTAACAGTGTCGATATACATGTGATAACTAAAACTATTCAAAGTTCTAAGTAAATTTATTAAAGTATATATTATGTTTCCATACACAACACTGAGATTCATTTTCTTGCGGGCATACTCAATAAATCTATAGAATAATAACCATAACAGAATCAATGAAAGACTGCCCAACTTGGGCGTTCAACCAGAGCGCAGAAGACAATGAACTATACAAATAGAACAAGAAAGAATAATAATAATAATAATAAATAAGCAATAAATATCGAGAACATGAGATGAAGAGTCCTTGAAAGTGAGGCCATAGGTTGTGAGAACATTCTTTTCAATTAAGGAATTTACATTCAGGTAGAAAGAGTAACAGTAATCAGGGAGTTACCAGAATGTAGTGAAACCCAATTTATTCTATCCTTTCGGGAAGAAAATGAACCTCATAATCCACCTCGTTATGATCTTGCACTTTATTGTTGATCTGCACTGCACTTTCTCTGTAGCTGTGACACTTTATTCTGCGTTCTCTTATTGATTTACCTTGTTCCACCTCAACACACCATGTCATGAAATGATCTGTATGAACAGTGTGCAAGACAAGCCTTTACCGTACCTCAGTACATGAGTCAATAATAAACCAATTCCAATGGCTCAGCCTGCACACTTCTCTGGGATAGAGAACTGCAAAGATTCACAACATTCTGAGAAGAAACTCTTCCTCGAAGTTCAAAGTAAACTTATTATCAAAGTGTGTAATTTGTCTTAAGTATGACCGTCTGATTCTTTATTTTATTCCTGTCCATAGATGCTGCCTGACCTGCTGAGTTCCTCCAGCACTGTGTGTGTGTGTTGCTCGGTTTCTTTGTCACCCAGGTTTAAGAGCTCCCAGCAGGGCAGTTTCCCCATCTGTCAATCAGAGCCCACAAGTTACACTCTGGAGTGAAAGCTGCCAGGCAGCACACACACAAAAAAAAACAGCTCAGGACATTCTCACTACCCACACAATCAAAATGACATGGTCACAGCCACAGTGACCTAGAGCGAGCACCTCAACCTGCACAGCAGAAACACAACCAGAAGACATAGGAGCAGAATTAGGCCATTCAGCCCATTGAGTATGCTCTGCAATTCCATCATGGCTGATTTATTATCCCTCTCAACCCCATTCTCCAGCCTTCTCCCCATAACCTTTGATGCCGTGACTATTCAAGAACCCAGCAGCCAACCTTCATCTACTTTCAAATATACCTTCATCTACGCTTCAGGAGTCTTAGTGCAGTTGCTGGTAGTGTATCTTGGTCCTGTGAAGCTTAAGGTCAGGAGGAAAAGGAGGCAGCATTGGTGAATACAAAGCAACCAAATCTGTTGTGGCTTCCATTCTTCCCCAGCGATACGGTAGTGCAGTGGGTTAGCGCTACGCTATTACAGCTTGGAGCATTGGAGTTCAGAGTTCAGTCCCGGCGCTCTCTGTAAGGAGCTTATATGTTCTTCCCGTGAACCTTGTGGGTCTCTTCTGGGTGTTCAGGTTTCTTCCCACAGTCCAACGATGAACCAGTTAGCAGGTTAATTGGTCATTTTAAGTCATCCTGTGATAAGGCTGGGGTTAAATAAGTTGGTTGCTGGACAGTGTGGTTCATTGGGCCAGAAGGGCCTGTTCCACGGTGTATCTCTGAACCAAAGAAAAATTAAATTGTAAAACCATACTTGATTTTTGCCAGATCCTTCCAATATCATAACCTCTCTTCACGAATCATTATAGAAGGCCAAGCCATGGAATAAATCTAGAGGGAAAGGTGCAGCAGACCAGAGGTGTAGGCCTGCCTGTCTCTTTTCTTGACCATTATGACATCATGTGACACCTCCAACTCTGGGCCGAGCCCAGTGATTAGCCTTGGGACAGACTCAGGCCACGGACTTCCTCTTGCATCTCACCCCTAGCGAAAGAACTTATGCACGGATTAAGAAGTAGGTGTGAGCTTTCAATTTTTTTTGGTATTAACTGCTTTTATGAATTTCTTCAGCGATGTCCTCGTCATACACAGGCTTCTACAGCCACGTTTGGTTCCCACCAAATAAAATGACGAGCCAGTCCAATCAGGTCAGACTCACAGGCCAAGTACACCACACAACACCGTGCCTCAAAATGGAAGGCCGTGGCAGAGGCTTTGTTGTGGCATCCTCACAAGGTAAAACAACCCCAATTTTGAGCTGGAGACCTTAGCCATGGACAAGGATTTCCCAAACACCGCCAAGGAGCTGGTCTTAACTCTCGTGGCCCCGGAACTGTACTGAGACAGGTCCAAGAATGACCAGGGACACAAGAAAGACTTGAGTGTCAGTAAAGACATCTGATCTTTCTGGTGGAGTGGGTGTGAGGTCACGATCAAGGCTGTGTGGAAGGGTCATCCCAGACTGATACAGACACACATTCTCAGTGAGAGTCATGCACAATATATGGGATACAGTGACTCCAGGCTACATGTGCAGACCAACCAGGTCCTGGAAGATCTGCCTGGGAATTGTTCTTCACAGGGTCCAACCACCCAAATCTCCCGCATGGGGGTTGACCTTTGAAGCAGGGTACTCATCTGGCACCCTTCGCAAGTGGGCAATTATTACAGCTCCTTAAGGTGTCACTAGTGGGATTCAGTATCACACGGTGACCAATTAGCTGAGGAATAGGCGAAGGAGAAAAACAAGGGTAGGTGGGGGAGAATGAGAGAGGAGAGGCGAGGCGAGGAAAGGAAGAGGAGAAGAGAGCAGATGAGAGGAAAGTGGAGGAGGAGAGAGGTAATGAGAGAAAAGGAGGAAGGTGTTGAGAGGGAAGGAGGAGAAAGAGAGAAGGAAGAGGTAAGGAGAGAGGTGAGGAGATGCAAGAGGGGAGGAGGAGAGAGAAGGAAAGATGAAAGGAAGAGAAATGTGATATGAGGAAAAAGGGAAGGAGGATGGAGAGGAGGAAAGATGGAATGTAGAAGAAGGGAAATGAGAGGAAAGTGGGAATGTAGAAGAGAAAATTGAGTGGTGAGGTGAGGAAAAAGGGAAGGAGAGAGATAAGAGGAGTGGAAAGCAGGAAGGTGAAGACAGGAGCGAGGAAGGAGTGAAGGAAGTGGAGAGGGAGGGAAAAGGGTAGTAGGGAGGTGGGGAGAGAAATTGAGGAAATATTGATGGGAGGGGAAGAAAGATGGAGGACAGGTGACTACGAAGGGAAGATAGTGGAGTCGATATCCAAGGGAAGGGGGATGGTTGAGGCAATAAAACAACGGTCTTGGCGGGCTTCAATGCTGGGTGGGGGAACTGTTTAAATGGGCCTCAAACAAAAATTCCTAGATCTCACGGTCAGAGGGGGCGCATTCTGCAGCACAAAATGACCATCGAAATTTATGCCGAGTGACAGTAACGTGGCCACAGGTATGTCCCTGGAGAAAGGGGCTACTCTCTCGCCTGTGGAAACGATGGGTATCCTGAGCGTTGCGGCGGGGGTCGCCCGGGCGTCTCCAGGCAACCGGCAACATGTAACCAAATCTCCCGTTGCAAGTTCCAGCCGCCACATTACATGCCGGTGCTCACACCAACAATTAAGAGGCAGCGGAAAACTAAACAGACGGATTAAACGCGTTTAAAAATTGCTAAAAAGAACCTTTCAGTTATTTTATTTTAACTTTGGGAAGAGGATGGTTTGTTTAAGGCTGAGGCTCACTACGAAGCAGTAACTTTGGGTAACAATTTCCCGCGGTAGTTCAAAGTTTTTTTGTGTGTGGTTTAAAGTATAATGCAGGCTCACCTTCATTGTCTGCTGATCTTCCTGTAGAGAACGGTTACAGCCTCCGCACTCTTAACAACCACGAAGTTGGCAACGAGAAGCAAGACTAGGAGTAACATAGCGAAAGACTGGGCGAGGAGTCTCAACATTGTGTTTGCATGTGTCGCGGCCAGCGCCCTGTTCACGGTCTGGGTCCCTCTCCAATCCATCTCTCACTGATCCAGGCTTTATCCCGCTCTCTCGTTAGGTAGCTCAGAATTCACCTCCTCCTCCACCAACTCGCTCGGTTTTAAATCCCACCCTCCCTCTGTATCTCGCCACTCTCTCGGATACCAGGTAGTCCTCCAGCTCGTGTTCCTGTGACCCGCACCTTCTGAATTAACATTTCGTGTGCAAAATGGTGGAGGACGAGGTAAAAAATGGCTTTGGGACTCATCCTGGTTCTCTATTCGTCAGTCTATTTCTCGTGCTTTTCTCTTGAAATTAAACAGGCCCTTCGGCCCATCATTATCATGCTGGTCATCATATGTCCCTCTATACTTACGGTAATTCCTTACCCCCCCCCCCCTCTCTTGCCCTCTTCTGACTCCCCTCTTGCCCCTTCTCGTCACCTACCTCTGGTGCTCCTCTGTCTCTTTCTCCCATGGGGCTAACAGATCAAGTCACGTCACTTTTTAATTGTCATTTCGACCATAACTGCTGGTACAGTACACAGTAAAAAACGAAACGACGTTTTTCAGGACCATGGCGCTACATGAAACAATACAAAAACTACGTAAAAATAACAGGAAAAAAAAACTACGCTAGACTACACTCGTGTAGGTGTGGTGTAGATGGACTCTGGGTTGGCAGAGATCAGTGGGGCCGAAGGGCCTTTTTCTGTGCAGTATGACTGTAATTGTGTTCTTTCTTGTATAATTTGTGTTTACGTTTTTCATATGAATACTGCGTCTCCAATCCCAAGTGCCTACAAGTTAAGTTTTTCATTGGATGTGTGCAGATGATGATAAATTTGGCAAAGGAGGATGTAAATCTGACAGAAATGCGGGTTAGGAGTGTGGACTGTGCCCAGCCATGTGGTTGGGGGGGGGGGGGTGGAGAGAACAGCTGAGTTTAAGATAACTGCAGGAAAGTACGGGGGGGGGGGGTGGAATGTCAGAGGTATGCTTTTTACACTGAGTGTGGTAAGTTCGTGGAAAGCCCCACCAGGGTGGTGGAAGAGGCAGATACGAGAGACTCTTAGACAGGCAGATGGACGATAGAAACATGGAGGGCTATGTGGAAGGGAAGGGTTGACTGATCTCTTACAGCAGGTTTAAAGGTCTGCACAATATTGTGGGCTGAAGGGCCTGTACTGTGCTGTAATGTTCTATGTTCCATTTACCAATGGATAACCTCTAACAGAAACTGGCCCATTCTGATACAGAGAGAGTGAGTCACCTGAAAAGTTCATTGAGACTTAGTCTGGGAGACCCTCCAAGAGGACTACAACCGTGTGGTGGTTTGGAGGTTTCGTGCCTCAATGGCGGAGAGCTACATTGGCTGGAGTCAGGGCATTTTGCTTTGGCTCTTGGTAGGGTCACCCATCCCAAACAGGTCAAAGAGTAGAGACCAGACTAAGTGGACCACTGGTCCTCCAGGTTCAGAGATTCAGCTCAGGCCTATCAACCCTGACTGGTCAAACAGGACTGTTGTGGAAACAGCAATGAAGAATCCCTCCTCATTTGAGTGTGCAATATTCCTGAGTCTCCACCTGGGACTTGTGTGACTGACAGTAGTGAAAACCGGGAGGAAGGTACTGAACACTGCCCCTTCATTGCTGCTCTAAATGCCAGTGGACATTAGATAGGAATGGGAGATCAGACTAAGGTGGAGTACAGAACCAGACTGGGGAGGCGGGCTGGGCAGATGGGAACAGTGAGGAGAGGGCACCCAGTAGGTCACCATATGTTACCCACTGATTCATTTTCTTGTGGGCATTCACAGTAACTACAAAGAAACACAATAGAGTCAATGAAAAATATACAGAAAGATGGACAAGCAACCAGTGTGCGAAAGACGACAAATGGTGCAAAAAGAAACCAAAAAAAATTGATATTTAAAAATAAATAATTTTGAGCATAACCTTTCTATATTTTTTCATCTCCCTGGCTCTTCAAATAAACCTTGGTAACTGATTTCCTTTTTAAGTTATTTCATCTTGTTATTGAGATACAGCATGGAACAGGCCCTTTTGGCCCTTTGAGCCGGGCTGCCCAGCAACCCACCGATTTAACCCCAGCCTAATCACAGGACAATTTACAATGACCAAGTAACCTACCGACAGGTACAACTTTGTACGTCTTTGAAACCGGAGCACCCAGGGAAACCCACGCGGTCACAGGCAGAACTTACAAACTCCTCACGGACAAGCGGTGGGAATTGAACCCAGGTCGCCTGGACTGTAAAGCGTTGCGCTTACTACTACGCCTTATTGATCAGCTTGTGACTTGTGTACTTGTGCTGATGGATGGTTAGGTCATCAACCCAAAACATTCTCACTGTCTCTCTCCCACGGATGCTGTTTGAACAACTCCGTACCTTTCTGTTTCTAAAACAGAATGAGCGAGCCTTTCCTGTTTGTGTCAGGGCTGACTGTAAGGTCAGAACAAACAGCTGGAGGAAACCAGCAGGTCTGGCAGCATCTGTGGGAGGGGAAGGAACTGGTGAGGTCTCGGGTTGAGACCCTGCATCAGGACTAAGAGTGGAGGGGGATGAGAGCCAAAGGGAAGAGGGGTAGAGCTGAGACAGAGACAGTCATGACAGATATAGTGAGAAGGGTTGAAGTCAGGTTACTATCACTGGCATGTGACCCAGATGACAGGTAGATAGAGCCAAATGAGAGAGGGGTGGAATTGAAGACAGAAGCAAGGAGGTGAGATTCCTTTCCTCACAGATGCTATTTGACCGCAGTTTTTTTTTAAAGTTTGCTCCGGATTCCAGCATTCCACCAGGTCCAGGAACAGATATTACTCCTTAACCATCAAGCTCTTGAACCAAAGGGGATAACTTCACTTGCTCCATCATTGAAATGTTCCCATGACCTATAGACTTACTTCCAGGGACTCTTTACCTCATGTTCTCAATATTTATTGTTTATTTATTTATTATTTATTTTGTACTAGGACAGTTTGTTGTCTTTTGCACATTGGTTGTTGGTCCACCCTGTTAGGTGCGGTCGGTCTTTGATTCTATTATGGTTATTGGATTTACTGTGTGTGAATGCCCACAAGAAAACGAGTCTTAGGGTGTTATATGGTGATGTATACGTACTTTGATAATAAATTTACTTTGAACTTTGATAGTCATACAACACAAAGCAGACTTCATCCCAGCTCACCCATGGCTGACCAAGATTCCCATCTAAGCAATTCCAATTTGTCCACGTCTCTCTAAACCTTTCCCATCCATGAGTCCCTGTCCGAGTCCTGGCTCTTGTGTCGCCATCATCCATTGTAACATTGAGATAATTTTTTCTCTCAGCTGGATGCAGTTTGACTGGCTGGGTATCTCCAACATTCCCTGGTTTCTCTGTGGCATATTGAAAATGATGGGACGTTCAACTAAGATGCAAGTGATCCCATGATGTTACTTTGCACAAAATAATGTCTGTGAAGTGGCATCTCTGATGATGCAATGTAATCTTTCCGATCCACCCTCTCAAGTGATCCAGTCCAGGATTTCTCTCTCTTTCTTTTGCTTCCTGCAGCTAATCCTAACATGGCGCTTTAGGCTGTAGCCAAAACCATTTACATAGGGTGAATGTTCCTTTAATTTGCAATGCAAACACCGCATGATTTGCTTGAATAG
Organism: Hemitrygon akajei; assembly: GCF_048418815.1. Classification (NCBI taxonomy): domain Eukaryota; kingdom Metazoa; phylum Chordata; class Chondrichthyes; order Myliobatiformes; family Dasyatidae; genus Hemitrygon; species Hemitrygon akajei. The sequence goes on along the minus strand of NC_133152.1, from coordinate 41,805,796 downwards.
TTTTTTGCCTGTTGGGCCTTTCAAATAGAAGAAAAGATTTGGAGGGAGTGTGTGAGAGAGACTAAAACTGCAGTTTTAGATAAAATGAGAAGAAAAATTATTTCAAAATTTTAGCATTGAAGTTATGCAACAACCTTGATAATTTTTACTAGTAGGGTGCTTTACAGTATAGGCGACCTGGGTTCAATTCCCGCTGCTCCTTACAGACGTTCTCCCTGAAACCGCATGGGTTTCCTCCAGGTGCTCTGGTTTCCTCCCACAGTCCAAAAACAGACCAGTTAGTAGGATAATTGGTCATTGTAAATTATCCTGTGATTAGGCTAGGGTTACCTCTATCTCTTTCCTCCTTAAATTACTTCCTTAAAATGCAATTCTTTGACCAAGGCTGCTCTAGATGATTGATTGACAACTCTCCTTTAAAGTTACACACACAAAATGCTGGTGGAACGCACAGGCCAGGCAGCATCCATAGGGAGAAGCAATGTCGACGTTTCGGGCCGAGACCCTTCGTCAGGACTTCTCCTTTAAAGCTCCCTGGGGCGACTTGCTAAATTCAAATTGCTGGATTAACCAAAGTGCTTTATGTAGAATAACCTGTGATGTTTATAAATAGAAATGCACACTAAATACTGGAGGAACTCAGCAGGCCAGGGAGCATCTATGGAAATGAATAAACAGTCGATGTTACGGGCCAAGACCCTTCATCAGTACCGAAAAGGAAGGGGAAAGATGTCAGAATAAAATGGTTGTTGGGGGGAGGTGAAAAAGGATTGCTGGAAGATGATAGGTGAAGCCAGGTGGGTGGAAAAGTTAAAGGGCTGGAGAGGGAGGAATCTGATAGGAGAGGAGAGTGGACCATAGGAGAAAGGGGCCCAGGAGGAGGTGATAGGCAGGTAAGAAGAGTAAAAGACCGGAATGAAGAATAGAAGAGGAAGGGAGGAGATGGGAATATTTTTTTTACCAGAAGGAGAAATCGATATTCATACCAACAGGTTGGAGGCTACCCAGATGGAATGTAAGATTTTGCTCCTCCACCCTGAGGGTGGCCTTATTGTGGCACAAGGGGAAGCCAAGGACAAATATGTTGGAACAGGAATGGGAATTGGAATTAAAACGGGCCACCGATAAGTTCCGTTTTTTGGTGGATGGAGCAGAGGTGCTCAAAGAAGCAGTTCCGCCAATTTACAGGTCTCGCCAATGTAGAGGAGGCAGTGTTGAGGGCATTGGACGCAGTAGACAAACACAGCAGTTTTATAGGTGAAGTGTTCCCTCACTGGAAAGACTCTTTGGGGCCCTGAATGGAGGTGAGGGAGGAGGCGAATGGGCAGGTGTAGCACTTTGGCTGCTTGCAGGGTTAAGTGCTGGAGGGAGATAGTGAGGAGGGATGAATGGACAAGGGAATCACAGGGGGAGCAATCCCTGTGGAAAGCGTGGCAGGGGGAGGGGAAGGTAAAGATGTGTTTGGTGGTAGGATCCCTTTGGAAATGGCAGATGTTGCGGAGAATGACGTGTTGGATGTGGGATGGTAGGTAAAGACAAGAGGAACTCATCACTTTTAAGGCCAGAGTGAAGAAGACCAGTGGGAAGATAGGGTGTGTGCAGATGTGGGTGAATTTATTTCCCTCTATAGATGCTACCTGACCTGCTGTATTCCTCCAGCATTAGTGTGTGTTTCCAGCACCTGTGCAGAATCTCGTGTGTATTTTTAATAATAACCCTGGGTGGTATGATTGGAGCAAAGGAAACAAGTTTTTTAGTTTATTATCCTCAGTTTCTCTGGGAGAAGGCCACTACCATGGCGTCATGACTGTGTGCTGAAGGCAGTAGCAGAAAATAGCTCCTCGGCCATTAACTACAGTGTGTACCTCTGCCAACCCAGAAAGCCCATAGCCTGCATCAAACCTGGAGTCCAACCACAGCCTCAGATCAGAGCAGCAGGCTTGCTCGCCACACCAACTGGAAGTCTATCTGGGAAAGCAATTAAAGTTCCCTGACTTCATCCCTGAGGCCTGACATGGTCATTCAGTCAGAAACCTGGATGCAGGTGGTCATGGTAGAACTGACAGAGTCTCTGGGAGACCAGACTGAGGAGGCATTTGAGCGTAAGAAAGCCAAATACCAGGATCTGTTAGAGCAATGCCAGAATCAGGTGGAGGGCTCGTGATGAGTGGGGTATAGGGCTTTTGCTGGCAGCGCACTGTGCAGAACCTGCTCTCTCCTTGGCATTACGGCACTGCAAACTAACGAGCCATCAGGACCGTCACAGAGGCTGCTGAGCGAGCCTTCAGGTGGCCATGGATCAAGAGGTGTGACAAGTGCCATTGGGACTCAAGCCAAGGCCTGATCAACCCCGGCTGGGTGGCCTGGGTGATAGTGTCTGATGTTGAAAGACCCAAAACACTCCAGGTTACATCAATAATGATGGTTTAAATTTTTAGAATTTATTTATTGAGATGCAGTGCGGACTAAGCCCTTGCGGGCCTTCGAGTCATGTTGCCCAGCAACCCCCGATTTAACCCTAGCCTAGTAACGGGACAATTTACAATGATCGACTGTGGGAGGAAACCACAGCCCTAGGAGAAAGCCTACGCAGTCACGGGGAGAATGTACAACCGTGTACATTCAACCTGCTTAATTTCCTACAATCTTCACAGACAACCGTGGGAATTGAACCCGGGTCGCTGGTATTGTAAAGTGTTGTGCTAACCACTACGTTACATGCCACTCTAATAATGTGTCCCAGCACATCCTAGGATGTATCTCAGCATCTTGGACATTGTTGAAACCTGCAGTTACTCTCTCAGTCTGGTTAATAACCAATGATATGAACAAACATATTTGTATTATTACTGAAAATCATTAAGCATTTGGAAAAAAAAATTATGCTCATTTTTAATGATAGTTTTTCTTACCTATTTTTGAGACAATTAACATTTAAGACAATTAACAGATTCCTCTATTCCCTTCTCCTTCATAATGATTCCCAGCTAATTCTTCAGAATCAGGTTTATCACTGACATACAAGATAGGAAATATGTTTGTTTTGCAGCAGCAGTACTGTACAAATTAACTACAATAGATTATAGGTAACTAGTGCGTAAAAAAAAAGTAATAACAAGGGTCATGGACTGTTCAGAAACCTGATGGCAGAGTGGAAGAAGCTGTTTTTGAATCATTGAGTGAGTCTTCAGATTCCTGTACAGGTGTCCCCCACCCCTGCCCCCTTTACAAAGGTAGAGCGTTCCTTTGAAATCTTTCTTAAGCCGAAATGGCGTAAAGCAAGGAACCATTCATTTATATGGGAAAAATTTTCATAAAAGTGAAAATCCTCTTTGAAATGCGAAAACAGGTTACTAATGTAGGTCTTTTGTAAAAGCGAAGCGGTGTAAAGCGAACATTCGTAAAGCGGGGGACACCTGTACTTCCTCCCTGATGGTAATGACGAGAGAGGGCATGGCCTAGATGGTGAGGTCCTTAGTGATGGATGCCAACTTCTTGACGCAACATCTCTTGAATTTGTCCTAGACATCTTCAAGAGATCAGTGCAGTCCATATTGTTCGTGCAAACAGCAAATTATTTTAAGTGATTTATGACGTAAAATTATTTAACGTAAAATCATGCTGACAATGTTGACAGAGCTCTTCAACATTGAAGGTGGCTGAGTGTACAACTCTCTTGCAGTCCTGTGCCTTGGAGCCTCCATATCAGGCGATGATGCCACCGTTCAGAATGCTCCCCACCATACATCTATATGAATTTGTAGGGGTCTTTAGTGACATACTGAACCTCATCGAGCCTTTAACCAAGTAGAGTTGCTGGTAGGCCTCCTTCATGATTGTACCTTGCCTCATTCACTCCCAGTAGTTGTGGGTTCTGAACTCTTTGGGAAAAGTGGTTCCTGCTTAATTTCCTAATGCATTTGAAAGGCCTTTCCCTACAAGTAGACACCTGTACGTACTCAGACAGAAGCTTCAATATTGAAGGTACACCTCAAGGGTAAAGAGTCTCAGCTCTGTTCATCCTTTTCCTGATATCAATCGTAAGGCTTTGTCTGCTCCCTCTCAGTCTGACCTAAAATATTCTATACCTTTGATTTGATAAAGACCAGGTGAGTTCTTCCTGATGTCAATTCCCAATCTACATCATAACTCACATTACATAAAATCATTTGCTGTTTGCACAAACAATATGGACTGTGTGGGTTTCCTCTGAGTGCTCCAGTTTCCTCCCACATTCCAAAGACGTATGGGTTAGAGTTAGAGTTGTTGGTGCTGGTAGCTTGACACTTGTGGGCTGTCCCCAGCACATTCCCCACTGATTTGTTAATGCAAATAACACATTTCACTTTCTGTTTCAATGTACATGTGACAAATAAAGTTAATCTTATTAATTTCTGTTTTTAATAATTGGCTACCTTTATAATAAGGACAACAGTTCAATAGTACTTCCCAGCTTCTCACTTCATCCCCCACTTCCCTCATCCACTCACCTGGTCTCACCTAACCCTTTCCAATCCCAATATCTGCTTCTGGCTTCTTCCCCCTTCCTTTCCAGTCTTGGTGAAGGGTCTCGACTGTTTATTCCTCTCCATAGATGCTGCTTCACCTCCACCATTTTGTGTGATTCCCAGCATTTCCCAGATCAATAGCATGTGTGTGTGAAGGGCTTTAGTAGCTTAGAACTGCAAGTCTTCCTGATGAAACACCATCACTGCAGAACATTTCTCTGGCTATTTCTGCAGAGCAAGTCAAACTTACTTTCTTGTCAAATGCATAGTTACGGTTTCTGTGTTACACTGTATAAAACTTTAATTAGGCTGCGTTTGGAGTACCGTGTACATTACCGGATGTCAGAATCAGAATCAGGTTTATTATCACCAGCATGTGACTTGAGATTTGTTAACTTAGCAGCAGCAGTTCAATGCAATACCTGACAATATAGAAAGAGAAAATAATAAATAAAATGAAAATAATAATAATAAATCAATAAGTAAATCAATTACAGTATACGTATATTGAATAGATTAAAAACATGCAAAAATCAGAAATACTATATATTTGAAAAAAAAGTGAGGTAGTGTCAAAGGGTTCAATGTCCATTTAGGAATCGGATGGCAGAGGGGAAGAAGCTGTTCCTGAATCGCTGAGTGTGTGTCTTCAGGCTCCTGTACCTCCTCCCTGATGGCAGAGGGGAAGAAGCTGTTCCTGAATCGCTGAGTGTGTGTCTTCAGGCTCCTGTACCTCCTCCCTGATGGCAGAGGGGAAGAAGCTGTTCCTGAACTGTTGAGTGTGTGTCTTCAGGCTCCTGTACCTCCTCCCTGATGGCAGAGGGGAAGAAGCTGTTCCTGAATCGCTGAGTGTGTGTCTTCAGGCTCCTGTACCTCCTCCCTGATGGCAGAGGGGAAGAAGCTGTTCCTGAATCGCTGAGTGTGTGCCTTCAGGCTCCTGTACCTCCTCCCTGATGGCAGAGGGGAAGAAGCTGTTCCTGAATTGTTGAGTGTGTGTCTTCAGGCTCCTGTACCTCCTCCCTGATGGTAACAGTGAGAAAAGGGCATGCCCTGGGTGCTGGGGGTCCTTAATAATGGACACTGCCTTTCTGAGACACCGCTCCCTGAAGATGTCCTGGGTACTTTGTAAGCTAGGACGCAAGATGGAACTGATGAAATTTACAACCTACTGCAGCTTCTTTCAGTCCTGTGCAATAGCCCCTCCATACCAGACAGTGATGTAGCTTGTCAGAACACTCTCTACCATACATCTGCAGAAGTTTTTGAGTGCATTTGTTGACATGCCAAATCTCTTCAAATTCCTAATTAAGCATAGCCGCTGTCTTGCTTTCTTTATAACTACATCGATAAATTAGGACCAGGTTAGATCCTCAGAGATCTTGACACCCAGGAACTTGAAGTTGCTCACTCTCTCCACTTCTGAGCCCTCTATGAGGACTGGTATGTGTTCCTTCGTCTTACCCTTCCTGAAGTCCACAATCAGCTCTTTCATCTTACTGACGTTGAGTGCCAGGTTGTTGCTGCAGCATCACTCCACTAGTTGGCATATCTCACTCCCGTACACCCTCTCGTCACCACCTGAGATTCTACCAACCGTGGTTGTATCATCAGCAAATTTATAGATGGTATTTGAGCTATGCCTAGCCACACAGTCATGGGTATAAGAGAGTAGAGCAGTGGGCTAAGCACACGCCCCCGAGGTGCACCCGTGTTGATCGTCAGCGAAGAGATGTTATCACCAATCCACACAGATTGTGGTCTTCTGGTTCGGAAGTTGAGGATCCAGTTGCAGACGGAGGTACAGAGGCCCAGGTTCTGCAACTTCTCAATCAGGATTGTGGGAATGATGGTATTAAATGCTGAGCTATAGTCGATGAACAGCATGATGTGGAGGTCTTGGAAAGGATACAAAAGAGGTTAACCCAGATATTGCCTGTATTAAAGGGTAAGAGTGGTTGGACAAACTTGGTTTGTTTTCTGTGGCGTGGGAGAGGCTGAGGGCCAACGTGATAGAAGTTAATAAAATTATGAGAGGCTGAGATAAGGAGAATCTTTAGGGAGATAGAGTAGGCAGGTTAAAATACCAGTGGGCATAGGTTTAAGGTGAGGTAAGTTATTTTACACAGAGTGACAGGTGCTGGGAATGAACTGTGAAGATTGATACTGGAAGCAGAGAGTGGCGTTCAATAGGCACATGAATACGCAGAGAGGATCCATGATACTCCTCTCATCCATGCACCTGTCCAAATTTTTCCTAACTGTTGAAATGCAATATCAACCATGTCTGCTGTTCCACACTCTCGTCACTCAGTGAAGTAATTCCCTCCCCCCCCCCCTCCAGATTCCCTTTAAATATTTCACTTTTCACCACTGGTTCTAGTCTCGCCCAAATCTCAATGGAAAAAGCCTGCACAGATTTACCCAATCTATCCCGTAAGTCCAGCAATCAGCCATTTGGCCCATCGAATCTGCTCCAATCCTGCCTTCTCCACAAAATGGAGGAACATGGATTGTGTACAGAGAGGGGGATTAGTTCGGCAGGGACAGTGTGGGCCGAAGGGCCTGTTCCTGTCCAACATTATAGAACGGCAACACCGTCTTGTATGGGGGGGGGGGGGGGGGGGGGAAGGCTGCTGCCCAAAGTAAGTTGCAGAGCATTGTAAGCTTAGTCAGCTCCACCATGGGCAGTAGCCTCCATGATGGTGTCCAGGACATCTTCAGGGAACGATGCCTCAGAAAGCCAGCCCCTGTCATTAAGGAACCACCACCCAGGACATGCCCTCTTCTCATTGCTACCATCGGGAAGGAGGTACAGGAGACTCAACAACTCAGAAACAGCTTCATCCCCTCCGCCATCAGATTTCTGAATGAACATTGGGCCCATGAACACCACCTCACTACTGTACTTTATGTTTGCACTAATTTAACTATTATATGTATTTATTTACTGTAATTCTGTTTTTTTTTCCTCTGTGATTCTGAGGTACATTACAAAGAAAAACCTGCTTACAACAGGCACGTAGATCTCCAGAACATACTGTATTCATAAACTATAAATAGAGACCGGGCCCGAATTTCCAGCCTCCCCTGTATTTAATCCCCTTAATGTCGCCTCAGATCCAGTTAACCCGCACTCTGGCGCGTTTCTCGTTCTGATTGCGCAGCAGAAGTATTTATAACCACCTCCACCGTGGTTGTTCACTTCGTGTTTTGCAGCCGCTGCCGATTTCACTTGAGGCGACGTTAAACCGCCGGTAGGTCTTGAATTCCCTTTTTAAAGACGAGCGCGTCTGGAAGTACCAGGAAGTGAAATGAGAGGCCGCGGCGGAAGCTGGTGTCGGAACGACGGGATTCTGGTAATTGTCAGCCGCTCGAAATCCCCAACCTTTGATAATACAGGAGTTTGCAGGCTGCGGGGGCGCCTGTCCTTGTGGCCGGGGTCACTACCTCCTGCACTGGGTCGCCGCTCGGTAACTCCTGTGACTGACGTTCAGTTTAAAGCAAAGCCGGGTGCTAGTGTTAAACCGCCGAAGAAGCATTCTGAGGGCAAGATGATGCAGCCCTGGGTGGTAAGAGAGGTCAAGGTCAGGTTAAAAGCAAAAAAATAGAGTGGGGCCTTAAGAGAAATGGCGGACGAACTTCCTCAGCATTTTGCATCAGGCTTCACTGTGCCAATTCAGGAGTGTCGGGGGGCAGAAGAGAGTGTAGTCGCTGTTACTTGGGAAGCTGAAAAGGTAAATAAGTCAGCTGGACCAGATGGACTTTGCCCCCGGTGTTCTGAAAGAGATGGCCGAAGAGATTGTGGAGGCGTTAGTAATCATCTTTCAGGAACTGAGTGTCAATCCACTCCTTAAGGGAGGGAGGGAGGAAGAAAGGAAATTATAGGCCTGGTTAGACTGACTTAAGTGGTTGGGGAAATGTTGGAATCAGTTATTAAGTATGAGATTTCAGTTATTCTAGAGGCACATGATAAAATAAGCCCAAGTCAGCATGGTTTTCTAAAAGGGAAATCTTGCCTGATAAATCTGTTAGAATTATTTGAGGAAAAAACAGGTCAGCGGGATAGACAAAGGAGAGTCAGTGGATGTAGTTTACTTGGATTTTTAGGCCTTTTTGACAATGTGGTGTACATGAGGGTGATAAACAAGATAAGAGCTCGTGGTATTACATGAAAGATACGAGCATGGATGGAAGATTGACTGACCGGCAGGAGGCAAAGAATGGGAATCAAGGAGGCCTTTTCTGGCTGGTTGCCAGTGAGTAGTGGTGTCCTGCAGAGGTTGCTGTGGGGAATGCTTCTTTTCATGTTATACGCCAATGAGGCAGATGACAGAATTGATGGCCTTGTGACCAAGCTTGTAGAAGGTGGAAGGGTAGGTGGTGTTGAGGTAGGAAGTCTGCAAAAGTACTTAGACATGTTAGGAGAATGGGCAAAGAATTGGCAGATGGAATATAGTGTAGGGAAGTGTATGGTCAGGAATAAAGGCATTGACTGTATTCTAAATGGAGAAAATTCAAAAAATCGGCAGTGCATAGGGCCTTGGGAGCCCTCGTGCATGATTCCCTACAGGTTAACTTGCAGGTAGAGTCGGTGGTGAGAAAGGCAAATGTAATGTTAGTATTCATTTTGAGAGGATTAGAATGTAAGAGCAAGGATGTGATGCTGAGGCTTTATAAGGTAGGAGCACAGTTGTGAGTGGAGTTGAGCTCCGTATCTAAGAAAAGATGTGTTGGCATTGGAAAGGGTCCAGAGGAGGTTCACAAGAACGATTCTGGGAATGAAGGGGTTAATGTACGATGGCATTGGATAGCTCTGGGCCTGTACTCACTGGAGTTTAGGAGAATGGGGGGGGGGGGAATCTCATTGAAACCTATTGAATATTGAAAATATTAAGACAGAGTGGATGTGAAGAGGATGTTTCCTATCGTGGGGGAGTCTCAGAGCAGAAGGCACAGCCTCGGAATAGACGGATGCCCATTTAGAACAGAGGTGAGGAAGAAATTCTTTAGCCAGAGGGGTAGTGAATCTGAAATTCATTGCCACCTATGGCTGTGGAGGCCAAGTCACTGAGTATATTAAAAGCGTCAAAGGTTACAGGGAGAAGGCAGGAAAGTGGGGTCGAGAGGGGTACTAAATCAGCCATGATGGAATGGTGAAGCAGGCTAAGTGGACTGAATGGCCTAATTCTGCTCCCATGTCTTGTGGTCTGATGGATTTGAAAGTGCTGTCTGGGAATCTTTTAGAAACAGACATTTGGTTAACTTTCCAAAGGAATTGGATTTCCAGGGCATTGGGGAAAAAGATATTGGACTGGATCTCTGGGTAGCTTTTTGAGAGAGATTGGGATGGACGCGTTGGGCCACAAAGTCTCTGAGTCTGTTCTGACTGTGAGAGGGTAGAAGAAGTAAATTCTGGCAATCAGAATCAGATTTATTATAAATTGTAAATTATTTGTGGTGAAGAAAGCTTTTTGTATGCTGGCCTTTATAAATCAGAGCATTGAGTATAGGAGTTGGGATGTAATGTTAAAATTGTACAAGGCACTGGTGAGGCCAAATTTGGAGTATTGTGTACAGTTCTGGTCACTGAATTATAGGAAAGATGTCAACAAAATAGAGAGAGTACAGAGGAGATTTACTAGAATGTTACCTGGGTTTCAGCACCTAAGTTACAGAGAAAGGTTGAACAAGTTGGGCCTTTATTCTTTGGAGCGCAGAAGGTTGAGGGGGGACTTGATAGAGGTATTTAATATTATGAGGGGGATAGATAGAGTTGACGTGGATAGGCTTTTTCTATTGAGAGTAGGGGAGATTCAAACAAGAGGGCATGAGTTGAGAGTTAAGGGGCAAAAGTTTAGGGGTAAAACGAGGGGGAACTTCTTTACAGAGAGTGATAGCTGTGTGGAACGAGCTTACAGTAGAAGTGGTAGAGGCAGGTTCGATATTGTCATTTAAAAAAAAATTGGATAGGTATATAGACAGGAAAGGAATGGAGGGTTATGGACTGTGTGCAGGTAGGTGGGACTAGACAAGAGTAAGCGTTCGGAACGGACTAGAAGGGCCGAGATGGCCTGTTTCCATGCTGTTAGTGTTATATGGTTATAAATCGTAAAGTTTGTTGTTTTGATGTAGTAGTATAGTGCAGTACCTGACATCACAAGACATAGGAGCAGAATTAGGCCATTCAGCCCATTGAGTCTGCTCCACCATTCAATCATGGCTGATTTATTATCCATCTCAACCCCATTCTACTGCCTTGTGCAACCTTTGACACCATGACTAATCAAGAACCTATCACCCTCTGTTTTAAATATACCCAGTGACTTGGTTTCTACAGCTGTCTGTGGCAAATGATTCCACAGATTCACAACCCTCTGGCTAAAGAATTTCCTTCTCACCCTTGTTCTAAAAGGATATCCTTGTATTTAGAGACTCTGCCCTCCAGTATTGAGTAAGTAATGCAAAAAAGAGAGTAAAACAAAAAGTGAGGTCTTTTCGGAAATCAGAAGGCAGAGGGGAAGAAACAGTTCCTGAAATGTTGAATGTGTGTTTTCAGGTTCCTGTACCTCCTCCCTGATGTTAGCAATGAGAAGAGGGCATTGAATGGGTCTTTGCACAGTCCAAAGACATACTGGTTAGTAGGTTAAGTAGAATGCACTGTACTATACTGTTGCTGCAAAACAACAAATTTCACGACAGAAGTCAGTGATATTAAACCTGGTTCAGGTTCTGAGATTCTGCTTTCATTTCCAATGCCGTAGGGCTTTGCTTTCAGAAGTGAAAACAACACTGGGCATCGTTCTGAAATACAGATCAGGTTGTTGCAACAATTCACTACCCCTCAGTTTTGCAAAGAGGACTGCTATTCTGTTAAATACTAATTAACATTCTAATGGTTAATTTGAATGAATACCTGACTGCAGGGTGTGTGTAGGGGAAGTCAGATGAGTTCAGATTACCTTTTTAATTAATTTTATTTAGAGATGGAGCACAGAACAGACCCTACTGTCTCAAAGAGCCACACTGCCCAGCGACCCACCTACTTAACCCTGGACTAATCACAGGGGAATTTACAATGACCGGCTAACCTACTAACCGGTATGCCTTCGGATTGTGGGAGGAAACACCTGAGGTTCATGGGGAGCAAGTGTAAACTCCTTACAAATGGCACCAGAGAGAGAGGATGGTTATCATGGAATAAAACACAATTTAACATCAACAATATTTTGCATAAAGGGTCACAGAATTATTGCTTTAAATATATACTGCAGTTTGGGTCTTTTATATAGAATTTGATACAGGTATAAGTATAAAGGATTTAGCTATCTTGACCCACAATCCAGTTCAGAAGATGGTGGTGATGCACTTTAAAGCTGTTTGCCAATCACCTTTTAAAAATCTCGGAAGACAGCACCGGTATTGAACTCTGAACTCTGGAACACCCCGAGATGTCATAGCATCCTGCTAACTGCTATACTACATGGCACTCAATACATTTTTTAAAGAACTATACGTTATAATAATAAATATATATATATTAAATTAAATTTTTACCTCAAGAGTGCACAGCTCTCATTTTAACACTGATGTGCTTCTAAACTTTCTTACAGAAGTAGCCATCGCACTGGGCAGGAAAGGCCTTGCAGGTTTAAATAAAAACTACTTATTTTATGTGGTGTTTGGAGGCAACTACAAACGAGGAGGGAGATACTAAAGGTATGATATTAAAGGTATGTCCAATAATGTTTTGAAAACTTGAATAGAACCCTTTTACCCATCTATAATAGTACATTCTTACACCAGAATTTCCAGGCTGTTCAAAATTCTGTGAGTCTGAGGAAAAATATATAATTTAAACATTTCTTTTGTATTAAGATTTAACTTTGATTTTTCTTCTTTTGTAGTTGGTTTGTTCTCTTTGATAAACCTCAAATATCTAGTCAGTCAGTCACTGGTGTGAAGAGTTCTCCCAGGAACGGTGAACCCCAGCTGGAATACTCTTCACATTTAGCCTGATGTGAAACTTAAAGGCCTTCGCTGTACTGTAAAGTATAAAAGTTTTTCTGAAATGACGTACACTAATGTAACTTGAGAAATCTAACCCCAAGTCGTCAAAACGTTCGTATTTACTCTCCTGTATACCAGCTTCATGAAGCATATTGGCACTCTATTGCTCAACTGTTCAAGTTATGTGTTGACATGAAATGGTGCAATAGTTCTTGTTAGAACAGCTGACTTCACTCCAAAGCAACACACATAACGTGCTGGAGGAACTCAGCAGGTCAGGCAGCATCCATGGAAGTAAATAAACAGCTGACATTTCTGGCCGAGACCCTTCATGAGGACTGGAAAGGAAGAGCGAAGAAGCCAGAATAAGGTGGTTAGGGGAGGGGGCATGAAGTAAGGGGCTGGGAAGTGATAGGTGAAAAAAGGTGAAAAAGAGGGAATCTGATAGGAGAGGAGAGTGGACCATTGGAGAAAGGGATGGAGGAGGAGGGGCACCAGAGGGAGGTGATAGGCAGGTGAGGAGAAGAGATGAGGGGCTCCAAAGTGGGGAATTGAAGAAGAGGGAAGGGGGGGGGAGGAATTACTGGAAGATGGAAAAACATCTGTTTCTTACTTCATCCCCCTCCCCCATTTATCTGGCTTCACCTGTCGCCATCTAGCTTGTCCTCCTTCCCCTCCCTCTACCTTCTTCCCCCTTCCTTTCCATTTTTGATGGTGTCTCAACCTGAAACAACCTTTGTTTATTCCTCTTCATAGATTCAGCTTGACCTGCTGTGTTTCTCCAGCATTTTGTCTGTGTGACTCAGGATTTCCAGCCTCTGCAGAAACGCTTGTGTCCCTAATTTTTTCCCCGTTGTATGTTAATTTTCTGAAACTTTGTAATTTTGATAGCTAATCCCTCACCATGCTCAGGTAATAGGGACATTTCCTATTTGTGTAATTATGCTTTTTTATCAGAAAGGTGATGCCACTAGTATAGTGTACTGGTATGAAAGTGACCTATACCATGTGTGCAGATGTTAGCAATGCGGTCACACCAGTAAGAAATTTAACTCTCTTCCACTCCTGAATCTCCCCACACCGGAACTAAAACAGAGTTGGAAAAAGGGTGACAAATATACTCTCAGTGGCCACTTTATTAGGTACAGGACTGTTCTTCTGCTGCTGTAGCCCATCCACTCCAAGCTTCAACATGTTGTGCATTCAGAGATACTCTTCTGCACACCACTGAGGTAACGTGGCTATTTTGGTGTCATCTTCCTGTCAGCTTGAACCACTCTGGCCGTTCTTCTCTGACCTCTCTCATTAACAAGGTGTTTTCACCCACAGAACTGCTGCTCACTGGATGTTTTTTTGTCTTTTCAGACTGTTCTCTGTAAACTCTAGAGACTGCTGTGTGTGAAAATCCCAGGAGATCAGCAGTTTCTGAGATCCTCAAACCACCCCATCTGGCACCAACAATCATTCCACAATCAAAATCACTTAATTCACATTTCTTCCCCATTCTGATGTTTGGTCCAAACAACATCTGAACCTCTTGACCATGTCTGCATGCTTTTATGCATTGAGTTGCTGTTACGTGATTGGCTGATTAGATTTTGCATTAACAAGCAGGTGTACCTAATAAAGTGGCCACTGAAATTAATTGCACTAAAATACAAAGAAGGTTACAGATGATCTTTATTTGTCAAAACATACTGTGAAATGCATTGTTTGTGCCGAGAGCCAACACAGTCTGAGGATTGTGCTGGGGGCAACAGGCAGGTGTTGCCATGCTTCCAGTGCCAACAGAGCATGGTCCACAACTTACTAGCTCTTGACCCATGGCGCCTTGTGGAATGTGGGAGGAAACCGGAATAACCAGAGGCAACTTAGTCAGTCAAGGGGAGAAGGCATTATGCTACCCACTACGCCACCGTGCCCCCTCCCCCACTATAGGATGCCAATTAAAGTTTTATTTATTTTTTGGGATAGGCCCTTCCAGCCCTTCAAGCTGTGCCACCCAGTAACCCCTGATTTAACCCTGGCCTACTCACAGGACAATTTACAATGACCAATTACCCTACTAACTGTTACATCTTTGGACAGTGGAGGAAACCCACACGGATTGACAGGTCTGTGTCTACGGCCACAGAAACCGTTCTCTGAGGAACCTTTGGACCTGTAAATGTTCCTGGTTATCCTGGGATAATATTAGACCTCTTCCTTAAGGAATCCACTGAGAATTCCTCAGTGCAAACCCTTGCTCCCCTCTCTTTATTAGTTATGTCTAATAGATGAAGAAGAAAGCCCTCAACTCCGAATGGAGTCATCGGGACGCTGTCATGACGGCGTTTTTTTTAGCAGGCTTTCTTGTTTTTACGAGACCGAGTTGCTAGCTCGACGCTCAACCCAGCACGGATGGAAAGTGTGCAAGGGAGTCGGCTGGATTCGAACTCAGGAGCCTTCGCTCCGAAGTCCAGCGCTGATGCCACTACGCCACCAGCCAGCATATCTAATTATGAGCTCCTTTTAATTATTATTTTGAGATGCAGCTGCCCAAGTACACCCAGGAGACCAATTAACCAATTAACCCTACGTCTTCGGGATGTATGAGGAAACAGGAGCACCTGGAAGAAATCCATGTGGTAATGGGGAGAGCGTCCCCTTATCTCCTCACAGACAATGGTGGGACTTGGTCATTATATTGCCCTCTGTGTTAGGTGGAACGTTGTTAATGCGTCCCGGTTCCCTAGCCTACCAAAGTACTGTGGGTTATTTGTTCTCCTGCTCCAGGTCACTCCCCTTGCTAATGAGGTCTGTCCCGTAAGGTAGGCTTGCGGAGGAGTGAATCTAGGATAACTCGCTTGGCTTCGTTAGGGAGATCCTGCCTGACTAATTTGATTGACTCTTTCGAGGAGGTGACTAAGTATGTCGCTGAGGGTAGTGCGGTTGATGCAGTCTACATGGACTTCAGTAAGGCTTCTGACAAGGTCCCACATGGGAGACTGGTCACAAAGGTAAGAGTCCATGGGATCCAGGGCAATTTGGCAAAATGAATCTGAAATGGCTTAGTGAGAGACAGGGTCAAGGGTTGTTTATGTTATGTTGATGTGTCTTACTACAGTGACAGCTGCTGAAACCCTTGATGTTATATATATTAATAGCTGCCAGCGGGTAGGAGATACAGGAGCTTTTGGTCCCATTCCACCAGGTTGAGACTACTAGACAGGTATATGGAGGAATTTAAGGTGGGGGGGGGGTTATATGTGAGGCAGGGTTTGAGGGTCAGCACAATATTGTGGGCCGAAGGGCCTGTAATGTGGTGGGGGTTTATATGTGAGGCAGGGATTGAGGGTCAGCATAACATTGTGGGCCGAAGGACCTGTAATGTGCTGTACTATTCTATTCTATTCAGGAACAGTTATTACCCCTCACCCACCAGGCTCCTGAGCCAGAGTGGATAACTTCACTCACTTCAGTTCTGAACTGATTCCACAACCTACAGACTCACTTTCAAGGACTTTACAACTCATATTCACAGTATTAGTTATTTATGAATATTGTTATTTGAATTTTTTTTGTATTTGCACAGTTTGTCTTTTGCACATTATTTGTGTGCCGTTGTGTGTAGCTTCTCATCGATTCTATTGTATTTCTTTGTTCTCTGAATGACTGAAAGACAATGAATCTCAGGGTAATATTTGGTGATATATATGTACTTTGATTTAAAAATTACTTCAGATTTTGAAATTTATTTTGAACTTTGCATATTAATTGTCTGATGTAAAAGCAGGTAATGTGATTAACAATTTATAGATAATACCAAAAAAAGGTGTTATGACTTTTTATCTCTCTCATTAGCTCCTCAGTTCCAACCTTCAAAATATATTGATTATCAAAGTACAAACAAGACCATAAGGTATAGGAGCAGCATCTTGTATGTTCTGCTATTCCATCATGGCTGATACATTTTCTCCCCTCAGCCCCAATTTCCTCCATTCCCCCCCCCCCCCCCCCACCATATCCTTTTATGCCCTGGCTAATCAAGGATCTAACAATCTCTGGCTTAAATAGAACCAAAGACTTGGCCTCCACAGCCTCCTGTGGAAACGAATTCCTCAGATTCACCACTCTCTGGTGAAGGAAATTCCTCCTCATCTCCGATTAAAAGATGTCACCAAGAACCCTGGCATTCATTTTCATAACTAAAATCCTTCAGTACCTCAAATGCTATGCTCTGTGCTGTTTCTATAAAAGGAAAATATTTAAACTAGTCATTAATCTACAGTGAACCATGTTAATCAGATACAATGAGGGCATCACTGCTGCTGAACTGGCAGATTTTCCAGACTGTTCGTATATTATTAATACCTCATCATACTTTAATTTGCTTTTTATTTTTAGATATTACACAATGGTTTAATAAATTTCCCAAAGCACCCAGTAAATTACCCCTCAGCTATCAGGCTGTTGAACCAAAGAGGATAACTTCACTCAACTTCACTTGCCCCATCATTGAAATGTTCCCACAACCTATGGACTCTTTGTTTTGTGGCTGTCTGTAGGAAGACAAATCACAGTTGTATACTTTGATGATAAATGTACTTTGTCTTTTGACTTTGGACTCACATTCAAGGACTTTCCATCTCATGTTATCAGTATTTATTTATTATTTCTTTCTTTTTGCATTTACACAGTCTGTTGTCTTTTGCACACTGGTTGAACATCCAAGTTGGTGTGGTCTTTCATTGATTCTATTATGGTTGTTATTTTATTATGGATTTATTGAGTTTGTCCACAAGAAAATGAATCTCGGGGTTGTATATTGTGACATTTATGTACTTTGATAATAGATTTACTTTGAACTTCTGAACATTGACATTTCAAGGAAGTGCAAGAAACAGAATCGTGGTGGGTTCAAGGTAGTGTGGGATTTGGGGCAACAAAGAAAATACTGGAAATGTTTGGTGGGAAAGAAGGAAAGCAAGGTAGTTTTTGGTGTCAGTGGGGGGGGGGGGGGTACAGTAAAGGGAACAGAGGGATAAATGGAGAAATGCCAGTTCAAACTGATTTTCTTTCCACAGACGCTACCGGAACTGTTTAATTCTTCCAGCAATTCTAGTTTTATTTCAGATTTCCAACAAATTTAGTTTTTTTTTTTAAATTTTCATCCTGAGCCCAGTTAGCCAGACGTCCAATTTATCACCACCTGGACTTCAAGCAGGAAAATTATCCAAAGTTGATAGTAATACTGATTCTTGTAAATCTAAGTTCATGTTTTTACTCAACAGTATTTTTCAGTTTTTTTGTAGTGTAAAGACCAACCGTAGTTCTCTGTAAACTGTGTTGGGAACGGCTTCACTGACTATCAACCTCCCTTAGAATTTTTCCCCAAGTAGCATTGTGGAGCCGGGACAGCTACATGTCTCTCGATAGATGTAGCAGGGGGTGAAATGTAGCTTCAGCAATTATTTACTTGGAAGGATCTCATTGAAACCTATCAAATGTTGAAAGGCCAAGATAGAATGGATATGGAGAGGGTGTTTCCTGTAGCGCCATGGTAGTGTAGCGGTTATTATGAACTATTACAGCTTGGGAAGTTGGAATTTGGAGTTCAATCCTGGTGTCCTCTTTAAGGAGTCTGTGCGTCCTCCCCGTGGAATGCACGGGTTTTCCCCAAGTGCTCCAGTTTCCTCCCAGGGTTCAAAGACGTACCTGATAGGTTAGTGTCCCAGAGTTAGGTTAGGGTTAATTGAGGGTGTCAGGAATTGCTGGGGTGGTGCTGTTCGAAGGGCTGGAAGAACCTACTCTGTACTGTATAAATAAATAAATGGAAATAGTGGGGGAGCCTAGAGCACAGAGGGCATTGCCTCAGAATAGAAAGACAGAGATGAGGAGGAATTTATTCAGCCATAGGCTTGTGAATCTTTGGAATTCATTGGAGGCCAAGTCATTGGGTATATTTACGCTAGAGTGTGATGGGTTCTAATTAGTAAGAGTGTCAAAGGTTATGGGGAGAAGGCAGGAGAATGAGGTTGAGAAGTAAAGCTAAAATTGGGCTCAGAAGGGATTTGTGCTGGTCTGTTATGCTTTTCTTGGCTGAATAATAAGCCCAAGGCCATCATTTGGGGACTCGAAGACTGGAGAATTGTTAGTGATGGGCATCCACATTCGAGATTGTTTAATGTCATTTCCTGTATACAAGTGCAAAGGAGAACAAAATAATTGTTCCTCCGGATCCGATACAGCACAAAATAACATAAAAAACACAATAAATATAAATACATAAGATAGCTTATGATTGATTGTATGCCCATATACACTAGGCACATGAGTGCCTGTACATAAGGTGATTCTGAAAGCAAATGGTAAAGTGGGGGTGTGGAGGGGTGGGTTAGTGGGTGGAGGTGTTGATCAGCCTTACTGCTTGGGGAAGGTAACTGTTTTTTGAGTCTGGTGGTTCTGGCGTGCATACGACATAGCCTCCTCCCTGATGGAAGTGGGACAGACAGTCCATGAGCAGGGTGGGTGGGATCCTTCATGAAGTTACTGGCCCTTTTCCGGCACCCTTCTGTATCTATGTCCTTGATTGTGGGGAGACTGGTACCAGTGATGCGTTAGGCAGTTTTGACTAGCCGTTGTAGACCCTTCCTGTCCACTGCAGTGCAGTTTTCTACTCCCAACTCCTTGGTCTAAACCATACTGTGCAACTAACTGGGTGTCGAACTTCCTAACCAGCAGACCTCAGGTAGTGAGGATTTACAAACACTCCTCCCCCTTATCCTCAACTCAGCCCAGGGCTCATTATTTCAGAATTGGAAGATTAGAATGTTGATATAAATTTTTACTCCACCAGTAATTGGGGGTGGGGGGGGGGCGTTAAAATGATCTTACTTTAGATTTTTATTTCTCTGATATTGGTCTGTTTTTCCTCAGCAGCGCCACTATGGAGAGCTCGAGCAGGTGTAAAGAGGTGGTCTTGCTGGCTTGTGGTTCATTTAATCCCATCACAAACATGCACCTGAGGATGTTTGAATTAGCCCGCGATTACCTGCATGAAACAGGTTTGACTTTCTCGCTCCGCTCTGTCTGTGGAACCTAAAACCTATACAAGTCAAGTTTATTGTCACTTAACTGTATGCATGTATACCTTCAAACGAGACAATGTTTCTCCAGATCAAGCAGTACACATAACATACATATAACACACGGTAACTTAGGAAAGCAAGAATTAATCTACAAATGAATTATGCACTGATAAAGCAAAGTGCATAAATTAAATATTTTAGGCTACAGTACAAATTACCCGGTGACGCTTCAAGTAGGATGCATCAGGGAGTTCAGAAGCCTAATGGCCTGTGGGAAGAAGCTGTTTTCCATCCTGACCGTTCTTGTCTTTATTCTTCAGTGCGGATATTCAGTTTCTGTACACTGCCATTCTCCATTAGGAAAACGTCATTAAAGCCGTCTGCTTCTTTGTGCAGGCCAACCTCCCCTGTCCCCTTTCTGACCATCTGCCCTCTCCTGTTTAAAGTGACTACATATCTCCCCTCTTCACTCTCAATCCTGGTGCAGGGTTTCGACCTGAAGCAGCGACAACTCCTTCCCCCACCCACCCCCCAGCAGATTATTTCCCCAGTAACGTGACGCTCCACAGTGTGTGGTGTTTGGATATTATTTTTGTATAATAGAGTCCTGGAAAAGTTCAGCACCAAAGTGGCCCATCCAATCCATGCCAAACTATTAATCTGCCTTGTTCCAGCGGCCTACACCCAGACCATTGTCCTCCATACCCCTCCCATCCATTTACTTATACAAATTTCTCTTTAATGTTGAAATCAAACCCCTATCCTCCACTTCCACTGACAGCTCGTTCCACACTCTCACCACCATCGGAGTGAAGAAGTTCTCCCCCATGTTCCCCTTAAATATTTCACCTTTCACACTTAACCTATGACCTCTAGAGCTCTGGACTCGCCCAACCTCAGTGGAAAAAGCCTGCTTGCACTTACCCCACAGAATTTTGTACGCTGTCAAAATAATGTCCTCAGTATCATGTTGCTTGACTGTTTTGACTCCACAGAAATATAGAGTGAATAAAATATATCTTGGCACTTATTTTTAACCAATATTTGTATCTTTTCCAGGGAAATACATGGTGATAAAGGGCATAATATCTCCTGTGAGTGATGCATACAAAAAGAAGGGCCTTGTAGAGGCAAGCCATCGTGTAGCGATGATAGAAAAGGCTGTACAGTGCTCTGACTGGGTGACCATAGATCCTTGGGAAAGCAAGCAGGGGGAATGGCTGGAGACTGTCAAAGTTCTTAGGTGAGTGACCCTGTGGGTAATTCTGTCTACCCTTTTGTTAAAACTAATTACTTAGATCAATGCTCCTCTATGAACCCGAGTTTCATTTCCTTCTCAGCTGCATACCTTCCCCACGTTTGCCCTGATCTTTGGTGCTGGTACACTTGTAAAACCATAGGACATAGCAGCTTTCGCCCCATTGAGTTCAATCATGGCTGATTTATTATCCCTCTCAACCCTGTTTTAATGTGCTCCCGTAACCTTTGACTCCCTGACTAATCAAGAACCTATCAGCTTCTGCTTTAAGTATACCCAGTGATTTGGCCCCCGCGGGCGACTGTGGCAAAGAATTCCATCGATTTACCGTCCTCTGGCTACGGGCGCCACAATAGCGTTGCGCTAGCCTCTACGCTATTACAACTCAGGTTCAATTCTGGAGGTTTCTACATCCTTCCTGTGAGCGTGTGGGTTTCCTCCAGGTGCTCCGGTTTCCTCCCACAGTTCAAAGACTCACCAGCTAGTAGGTCGATTGGTCTTTGTAAAGTGTCCTGCGGTTAGGCAAGTGCTAAATTGGGGGGGTTACAGTGCGGTGTGGCTCATTAGGCTGGAAGGGCCTGTTCTGCGCTGTATCTCTAAACAATTAAATAAAATCCTCCAGGTTAAAACTCCTCTCAGATTACCCACGTACCTGTCCAATCTTCTCTCAAACATTGAAGTCGAGCTGACGTGCACCCCTGTGCTGACAGCTCGTTCCACACTCTCGCGACACTCTTGAGTGAAGAATTTCCCCTCATGTTCCTCTTAAACTTTTCACCTTTCCATAGAGAAATGAGGTGGCATGGTTAGTGCTACGCTTTACAGCACCAGTAATAAGGGTTCAATTCCCGTCACAGACTGTAATGAGTTTGTATGTTCTCCCTGTGACCATGTGCTCCACATTTCTAAGGTGCATTGGTTAGGGTTAGTATGGATATCACTGAATGCTTCAATGTACATGTGACAAGATTGAGAGCAGCTTTGATAGAGGTACACAAAATTATGAGCGGTATAGATAAATACAAGCAGGCTTTTTCCACTGAGGATGGGTGGGACTGAAACCAGAGATCATGGGTTAAAGGTGAAAGGAGAAAAGTTTAAGGAGAACATGAGGGGAAACTTCTTCACTCAGAGGGTCGTGAGAGTGCAGAACGAGCTGCCATGCTGTGATGCATGCAAACTCAATTTCAATGTTCAAGAGAAGTTTGGATAGGGGAATGGAAGGCTGTGGTCCTGTTGCAGGGTGATGGGAGTAGGCAGACTAGATGGTCTGAAGGGCCTGTTTGTGTTCTCTACTCTCTGACTCTGCTTGGAGCTGGGGTGGATTTGAATAGCTTCCTTCTGCATTATTACAGTCTGTGGCTGCTTTATTCTGTACCTCCTGTACCTAATAAAATGGGCACTGAGTGTATGTTCACTGTCTTCTGCTGCTGTAGCCCATCCACTACAATGTTTGACATGTTGTACGCTCAGAGAAGCTCTTCTGCACACCACTGTTGTAACATGTGGTTATTTGAGTTACTGTTGCCTCCTGTCAGCTTGAACCAGTCTGGCCATTCTCCTCTGACCTCTCTCATTAGCAAGGCACTTTCACCCACTGGACTGTCGCTCACTGGATGCTTTTTGTTTCTTGCACCATTCTCCGTAAACTCGAGAGACTGTTGTGTGTGAAAATCCCAGGAGATCAGCAGTTTCTGAGATACTCAAACCACCCCATCTGGCACCAACAATCATTCCATGGTCAAAGTCACTTAGATCTCATTTCTTCCCCGTTCTGATTTTTGATCTGAACAACAACTGAACCTCTTGACCATCTGTGTGCTTTTATGCATTGAGTTGCTGCCACAAGATTGGCTAGTTAGATATTTGCATTAACAAGCAGGTGCACACATGAACCTAATAAAGTGGCCACTGAGCGTATGATTCGATAATTCCTAACATCTGAGCAAATAGGTTGGAAGGAAGACTATTAATGTTTTAATGTTGATTCTTGAGCAGGCATCATTATGAGAATCTGATGAAACTCTACGGCAATGACAAAAAGATCTCGACACTACCCAGAAGAGCAAAGAAAAGGAAGGCAGAAGATAAAGACGTCTGTCCACTAGTCGAAAGACATGATTTTAAATCAGGTATTGTTTTCTGTGCTGATAAATCCAATTTATAGCAAGTAAATGTATGGTTTTTAAAAAATCCCAAAACTCCAGGTTTTATGGTAGTAATTCCTTTAATAAAACATTCCTTATTTGTCACATGTTCATTGAATCGACTTTATTACTTACATCCTTCACATATGTGAGGAGTAAAAATCTTTACGTTACGTCTAAATGTGCAATGTGCAATTTATAATAAATAGTATGTACAATATAGCATAGATATACAGCTGTGTCAGCAAGTCTGATGGCCTGGTGGAGAAGCTGTCCCCGGAGCCTGTTGGTCCTGGCTTTTATGCTGCGGTACTGTTTCCTGGATGGTAACAGCTGGAATAGTTTGTGGTTGGGGTGCCTCGGATCCCCAATGATCCTTTGGGCACTTTTTACACACCTGTCTTTGTAAATGTCCTGAATAGTGGGAAGTTCACATCTACAGATGCGCTGGGCTGTCCGCACCACCCTCTGCAGAGTCCTGCGACTGAGGGAGGTACAGTTCCCGTAGCAGACAGTGATGCAGCCAGTCAGGATGCTCTCAATTGTGCCCCTATACTCTCAATGTACATTGAAACATACAAATGTGTCATTTGCGTCAACAACCAACACAGTCTGAGGATGTGCTGGGGGCAGCCCACAAGCGTTACCACACACCTGGCACCATGCTTACAACTTGTTAAAGCTAACATCTTTGGAATGTGGGAGGAAACTGGAGCACCCAGAGGCAACCCACATGGTCACAGGAGAATGTATAAACTCCTTACAGGCAGTGGCAGGAATCGAACCCTGATTGCTGGCGCTCTAATAGCGTTACACAAATTGCTACATTAGTAGGTTAATCCAAGATAAAAGAAAGCCCATAGATGACCTTGATCAGCTGGTGGTAGTGCTGTCAGAACAAGGGGAGGACTGTGGAAGATTTGTATTTCCTTACAAGCCCAGGGACTGGAGACTGACTGAAATATTGTCGCATGGGGCTAGCGTGGGGCCACAATCTGTTTTCCTGACACAGGAGCTTCTGTAGATGCTGGACACCCAGAGAAACACACACAAAATGCTGGAGGAACTTAACAGGTCAGGCAGCATTTCTGGAGAGGAATAAAGAGTTGACGTTTTGGGCTGGGATACTTCATCGGGGTTGGAAAGGAAGGGTGTCAGAATAAGCAGGTAGGGGGAGGGGAAGGGACACAAGCTGGCTGTTGTAATGTTTAGTTTTTTGAGTTACTGTCCCCTTCCTGTCAACTTGACATTCTCCTCTGACCTCGATCATCAACAAGGCAATTCCTCTCACAGAACTGCCAATTGCTAGGTTTTTTAAAAAAAAATGTTGTTGTACCCTTCTGTGTATAACGCCCTGGTTAAGAGTTTTACTGCTATGCTGTAGGTATTTTATTTTAGCAGTTCTGTAAGAACAGTCTGTTCTGCTTTCAGCCTGTTGGGTTTGAGCTGCGATAAGAAGCTTCTTGTTCAACTTAGGAATGTGCTGTCAGCCAGTCAGGATAGTGGGGTGGGGAGAAGGTTCTGGGGAACGCTGGGCTGAAGGTTTTTGTGGGTGGGAGTTGGGAGAATTCAGGAGGGAAGGTGGCTGAGGGTGCTGTCCCTGTTGCACAAGGTGCCTTGTGTAGATGAATGGCTTCAAGGAGGAAGGGCCAGTACTCCTGTGGGAGACCCGTTTGTTCAAGGTGGATTCCAAACGATGTTCAGAAGGTGGTGTGTGCTTTCACGCAGACCGAGATTCCAGCGCGTGAGTGACAGACAAGTTCAAGATGAGCTCCAACTTAAGTCCACGTTGGACTGTTTAAGGATAATGGGACCTTCTTGTTTTTTCCCTTTCTCTCCTTTAGTAACTGTTTGCTTAAGTTAACAACACTTTGTTTTAATTGTATGCAGCGTACGAACTGGTATTTCTTTCTGAGGGCAGAAAATCACACAACCCGGGGTTTGGGTGGGCGAGACATCCCAACCTCAGGGATTTGGTGGGACCGAAGTCGTACACACCCTAGACGTACGAACCTGGGGAAGGTGGGTTTCTGGCCGTAGAGTTCAGTAGCTGTTAGTGAGGGGCTATTGAGCTGCATTTCCAAGACACCCAATAAAACGGGTTTTCATCTGTAAACTCTGAAGACTGCTGTGTGTGAAAATCCCAGGAAATCAGTTCAAGCCACCCCATATGGCAGCAACAGTCCTTCCACAATCAACATCACTTAGATCCCAATTCTGATGTTTGGTCTGAACCATGTCTGCATGCTTTTATATGTTGAATTGCTGGCACATGATTGGCTGATTAGACATTTGCATTAACCAACAGGTGTACCTCATAAAGTGCCTACTGAGTGTATACCTCAATTTTAGTCTTTTCTCAGCCTCCTGTATTGCAGAGAAAGCAGCTGCAGCCTATCAAATCTTTCCATGCAGCTACAATTTTCCAGTGTGGGCATTGCCCTTGTAAGCACGACATCCTGCCTGCGC
Organism: Hemitrygon akajei; assembly: GCF_048418815.1. Taxonomy (NCBI): domain Eukaryota; kingdom Metazoa; phylum Chordata; class Chondrichthyes; order Myliobatiformes; family Dasyatidae; genus Hemitrygon; species Hemitrygon akajei. The sequence goes on along the minus strand of NC_133152.1, from coordinate 41,780,337 downwards.
TGGAAATCTAGGGCAACACACACAAAATGCCGGAGGAACTCAGTAGGTCAGGCAGCATCTATGGAGAGACATGAGCAATCAGTATTTCAGACTGAGGCCCTTCATCAGGTCTAGAAAGGAAGGGGACTGAAGCCAAAATATTGAGGGGAGAGGATGGGAGTACAAGATAGCAGATGATAGATGAAGCTAGGTGAAGGAGAAGGTGGGTGGGGGAAAGGGGGGGGGGGGGGCGAGATATTTTATTTATATATTTATTAGATGCAGCGTGGAAAAGATCCTTTCTGCCCTTTGAGCTGCACTGCCCAGCAATCCCCGATTTAAAATTTACAATGATCAATTAGTCTACCTGCTGGTACGTCTTTGGACTGTGGGAGGAAACCCACGTGGTCATGGGGAGAATGTGGAAATCCTTTACAGACAGCAGTGGGAAGGGATAGGTGGAAGAGGTGAAAGGCCGGAGCAGGAAGGAAGTGGAGAGAAACCAGATTAAGAATGTCCTTGCACATCTCCTCTGCACCTTCCCTTTCATGCATCATACTGACCGGACCTCCAGCAGAAGTCTTAACGAATGTTAATAATCTCAGGAGATTGCTTAGAATTATTTTCTGTCTCTTGTAAATTGATCTACAGACATTTTGTTAAACGATAATGCTTGGCCTCTCTTGTCTAATTCTTGGCACTGTTCCCACAGATTTGCCTGAGTTGATGCTGCTGTGTGGAGCCGATGTTTTAGAGTCATTCGGAGTTCCTAATCTGTGGAAAAACGAAGACCTAGAAGAAATCTTGGGCAGGTTCGGGCTGGTCTGCATTAGCCGACAAAGGTGCAATCTTCAAAAATGTATCTACGAGTCTGACCTCATCTGGAGGTTCAGGGAAAAAATTCACCTTGTGACCGAATGGATAGACAATGACACCTCGGCCACGAAGGTTCGCCGAGCTTTGCGAAGGGGACAGAGTGTTAGGTACGTGATCCCGGATCCCGTCATTGATTACATTCAGCAGCACCGGCTGTACGATCAGCAGAGTGAAACTAAGAATTCTGACGTCGCCCTAGCACCCCTGCAGCGCTACAGAGAAGAATCGAGTCAGGGCTCACTACAGTGTTAGGCTGGGCAAAATTCTTCGCTTGATTGCCCTGTCTAAAATTAAATCATGCATGGCATCCACACTAAATTAAAGTTTCTTGGTTCAGTTTATTCTTGACAGTATGAATAGAAATGGAGAACTCTTTTTCGTTGTACACAAAGCCACAAAGGACTAGGATTTAGTAGAATGGAAGCATTTTTATCCAGTTAGTTTGCCTCAAGGCTGGCCCTGTTCATTTTAATAAGGTTGTTATTGAACTCATGTATTTGAAGACCACCGCAGGAGAAGACAAACTATTGGAATGACTGTCCTAACTTGGTGTCTCCACAAACCTGGGGGAACACACCTGGATATACAACCATCCCTTCAACAAAATGGTGGCAAGTTGAAGGCCTCAGTATCAAACCCTTGGTACAATGTCACACTCGCCAATTGGATAACGTTCCCTTTATCCCAATTGTTTTCCAACTTCCAATGTTTTCACAGGGTTCCCTTCAGTTTCCCCACATCGTTGCTAATAACTTCCCTGCACCCAAGCATGATCTCATCTCATCCCTGGTAAGCGAGACCTAAGGCGCTGGGGTTCCCTGCCTCTCGCTCTCACATTTTCTGGCCCCCTGGAGCATGATTACAGGCTGTCTGCACAAATGGTGCTTATTGCGACCTCCAAATATGACTCCAACGTAAACTATGCTGACCGCCAAGTTGTCAGGCTTTTCTAGGTGTCCCTTGTGCTCTACCTCAATACCTGTGACACGTTGGGGGAAAAGTGCTGTCTTCCAAATGTTTTGCAGATCTGAATGTCATCCAAACAGAGAGCCTTCACCCAGTTAATACTGACCACACAGCTGAACGAAAGGTCATAAAGACAAGTGTGGAAAGAAATTTGTAAAACAAATCAAATCCTAGCCTTATCAAATTGCTTGTGAAATTTGAACTGAATTCTACCTGAACACTTGGGACTGGTGCTTCTGCTTGGTATCAGAGTGAACACTTAAAAACTCATTGAGAAATAATTTGCTTCATAAGCGTTGAGAAGCATGACATGCTTATAATTCTTACCTGCAGGAATTGAACCTTCTCTGCTGAGCCACCACTGAAGAATTTTGTGGAGCAGGTCCAATAACTAGAGCTGGAGTGTTAGAGTGTTGCTCGTCTGGGCAGGAAGTTTAAGATCACTTTGGGATACAGTGATGCAACTTCCTGTAGAGGAGAACACCCATCAATGGTTTGGCTGTGGGTTGCAAGCAAAGTGCAGATATTGGGTGGCACAGAGAGATCAGGGATTGGTGCTAACCTAGAAATTTGAGTCCTCTTGGAAAGATTCTGGGATTGTTTACTACTTATGAGGTGGAATGGTTAAGCTTTTGATTGGTGACTGAAATAATACAAATAAAGATAATTTTGTGCAAAATATTTGGTGGTGTATGTTTTAAAAAAAAAAGTGAATTTAATTGCTGCACTGTTGGCATTATTCTCTCTCCAACTAGAGATGGGGATGGAGAAGATGGAGGGGAAAAGGGGCTGAGAGGAATTAGAATCAGGTTTAATATCACTGGCATATATGAAAGTTGCTCTTTTGCAGAACCAATACAGTGCAAAGCATGAAATACACAAAATGTTATTGTAAGAAATAAAAATAAAAACTAATTAAGGGGTGCAAAAAGAGAGCAAAGATAATGAGGTAGTGTACATGGGTTCATTGTCCATTTAGAAATCTTATGGCAGAGAGGAAGAAGCTGTTCCTAAACTGTTGAGTGGGTATGTCTTCAAGCTTCTGTACCTCCTTTCTGATGGTAGCAATGAGAAGAGGGCATGTCCTGGGTGATGGGGGTCCTTAATGATGGATGCTGCCTTTTTTTTGGAAGCATCACCTTTTGAAGATGTCCTCGATGGTGGGGAGGCTAGTGCTCATGATGGAGCTGGCTGGGCTTACAACCCTCTGCAGCTTTTTCCGATCTTGTGCAAAAATAAGAAGAGGGTATTGGAGATGGTTTATTATTGCCGCACGTACCAAGACAGTGGAAAGCTTGTGCAAGGCACTACCCACACAGATCAATTTTCCAGTGCCTAGAGGTAGCACAATAAAAGAATGAAGTGCAGTGATCCAATCACAAACGAGAAAGTCTGCAGATGCTGGAAGTCCAAGCAACACACACAAAAATGCTGGAAGAACTCAGCAGACCAGGCAGCAGCTATGGAATGATGTGTAACAGCTACAGAGGAAGGCAGACAGTAAGGACTGTAACAAGGTAGGTTTGGAGGTTGAGAGCCGATCTTACCAGAGGTCCGTGGGAGCTGAAATTGGTTTATTATTGTCTCATCTACTGAGATAAAACGGGAATCTGTCCTGCACACTGCCCACACAGAGCAGCTCAACGCACAATGCAGAGTTCAAAACGGGAATCTGTCCTGCACACTGCCCACACCGAGCAGCTCAACGCACAATGCAGAGTTCAAAACAGGATTCTGTCCTGCACACTGCCCACACAAAGTAGCTCAATGCACAATGCAGAGTTCAAAACGGGAATCTGTCCTGCACACTGCCCACACAGAGCAGCCCAACGCACAATGCAGAGTTCAAAACGGGAATCTGTCCTGCACACTGCCCACACAGAGCAGCCCAACGCACAATGCAGAGTTCCAAGGACAACTGCAGAAAAGGAATTTGTGTATCATTGTAAAGTGCAGTGGGGCACAGTGTGCCGTCTTGTACACTGATCACACTAATCAAATCATTGCACAGTATGTATTTCTCACTACCTCCCTACATTTTTGCATTATTTTAACTATAAATATATATGTTGCATTGTACTGCTGCCTCAAAAATAACAAATTTCACCACATACGGTACATTAAACCAGGTTCGGAGAGGAGAGTGAGTTTGTAAATCTGGCAGGAACAAACGATGGTGAGGGTAGAGTTCCCTGTGGGAGGGGTGTGGGACAGGTGGCAGAGAAGGAGTGGCCGGGGGGAGGGGCGCGGATGCAGACACACCCAGCCCTGAGACACCAAGCAAGGACATTTAATTCCAAACAAATGGTTTATTGATTATCACAGAATTGCTCTGGTGCTTCCTGCTCTCTCCCCTCTCCCTTTTCCCAAACATGATTCCCCTCTCCCTGCCCCCTTCCCACTCTCAGTCCACAATAGACCCAGATCAGAATCCGATTTATCATCACTCAGATATGTCATGAAATTTAGGGGGGTTTTTTTGTGGCAGCAGTACCCTACAATACAAAAAATTTACTGTAAACCTTAGTGTTGTGTGTGTGTCTCTCTCTCACTCTTTTTTTATATAAATATCTATGTGTGTGTGTGGGCCTTTTGCACAGTACTGTAGGTGGGGGGGGGGGGGGAATGGGAATGGGGAAACAGGACAGGCAATCTCACCTTTCCCTTTTTCCCCAGGGATGGAGAATCAATGTCTAGAGGTCAGAAATTTGAGCAGAGAGAGGAGGGATTTAATAGGGACCCAGGTCACAGAGTTTTTCATCAAGAGGCTGGTTTGTCTATGGAACAAGCTGCCAGAGGAAATGGTGAGGCAGCTACATTGACAGTATTTAAAAGGCTCTTGGACAAGTAGGAATGCTTTGGAGGGCTATGGGCCAAATGCAGGCAAACAGGACCAGTTTGGATGGAATAGACAATAGGTGCAGAAGTAGACCATTCAGCCCTTTGAGCCTGCACCGCCATTTTGAGATCATGGCTGATCTACTATCAATACCCAGTTCCTGCCTTGTCCCCATATCTCTTGATTCCCCTATCCATAAGATACCTATCTAGCTCCTTCTTGAAAGCATCTAGAGAATTGGCCTCCACTACCTTCCGAGGCAGTGCATTCCAGACCCCCACAACTCTGGGAGAAGAAGTTTTTCCTTAACTCTGTCCTAAATGACCTATCCCTTATTCTCAAACCATGCCCTCTGGTACTGGACTCTCCCAGCATCTGGAACATATTTCCTGCCTCTATCTTGTCCAATCCCTTAATAATCTTATATGTTTCAATCAGATCCCCTCTCAATCTCCTTAATTCCAGCGTGTACAAACCCAGTCTCTCTAACCTCTCTGTGTAAGACAGTCCGACATCCCAGGAATTAACCTCGTGAATCTACGCTGCACTTCCTCTACAGCCAGGATGTCCTTCCTTAACCCTGGAGACCAAAACTGTACACAATACTCCAGGTGTGTTCTCACCAGGGCTCTGTACAAATGCAAGAGGATTTCCTTGCTCTTGTACTCAATTCCCTTTGTAATAAAGGCCAACATTCCATTAGCCTTCTTCACTGCCTGCTGCACTTGCTCATTCACCTTCAGTGACTGATGAACAAGTACTCCTAGATCTCTTTGTATTTCTCCCTTACCTAACTCTACACCGTTCATATAATAATCTGCCTTCCTGTTCTTACTCCCAAAGTGGATAACCTCACACTTATTCACATTAAACGTCATCTGCCAAGTATCTGCCCACTCACCCAGCCTATCCAAGTCACCCTGAGTTCTCCTAACATCCTCATCACATGTCACACTGCCACCCAGCTTAGTATCATCAGCAAATTTGCTGATGTTATTCACAATGCCTTCATCTAAATCGTTGAAGTAAATTGTAAACAGCTGTTGTCCTAATACCCAGCCCTGTGGCACCCCACTAGTCACCATCTGCCATTCCAAGAAACACCCATTCACCGCTACCCTTTGCTTTCTATCTGCCAACCAGTTTTCTATCCATGTCAATGTCTTCCCCCCAATGCCCTGAGCTTTGATTTTACCCACCAATCTCCTATGTGGGACCTTATCAAATGCCTTCTGAAAATCGAGGTACACTACATCCTCTGGATCTCCCCCATCTAACTTCCTGGTTACATCCTCGAAAAACTCCAACAGATTAGTCAAGCATGATTTACCCTTGGTAAATCCATGCTGGCTCGGCCCAATCCTATCACTGCTATCTAGATATGCCACTATTTCATCCTTAATAATGGACTCTAGCATCTTTCCCACCACCGATGTCAGGCTGACAGGTCGATAGTTCTCTGTTTTCTCCCTCCCTCCTTTCTTAAAAAGTGGGATAACATTAGCCATTCTCCAATCCTCAGGAACTGATCCTGAATCTAAGGAACATTGGAAAATGATTACCAATGCATCCGCAATTTCCAGGGCCACCTCCTTTAGTACCCTAGGATGCAGACCATCTGGACCTGGGGATTTGTCAGCCTTCAGTCCCATCAGTCTACTCATCACCGTTTCCTTCCTAATGTCAATCTGTTTCATTTCCTCTGTTACCATATGTCCTTGACCCATCCATACATCTGGTCTGGGGGATTACTTGTGTCTTCCTTAGTGAAGACAGATCTAAAGTACTCATTAAATTCTTCTGCCATTTCTCTGTTTCCCATAACAATTTCACCCAATTCATTCTTCAAGGGCCCAACATTGTTCTTAACTATCTTCTTTCTCTTCACATACCTAAAAAAGCTTTTGCTATCTTTCTTTATATTCCTGGCTAGCTTGCGTTTATACCTCATTTTTTCTCCCTGTATTGCCTTTTTAGTTAAGTTCTGTTGTTCCTTAAAAACTTCCCAGTCATCTGTCCTCCCACTCACCTTAGCTCTGTCATATTTCCTTTTTTTTAATGCTATGCAATCTCTGACTTCCTTTGTCAACCACTGTGGCCCCTTTCCCCCCTTTGAATCCTTCCTTCTCTGGGGGGATGAACTGATTTTGCACCTTGTGCATTATTCCCAAGAATACCTGCCATTGCTGTTCCAATGTCTTTTCTGCTAGGCTATCCGTCCAGTCAACTTTGGCCAGCTCCTCCCTCATGGCTCCATAGTTTCCCCTGTTCAACTGCAACACTGACTCCTCCGAGCTGCCCTTATCCTTCTCAAATTGCAGATAAAAACTTATCATATTATGATCACTACCTCCTAATGGCTCCTTTACTGCAAGATCACTTATCAAATCCTGTTCATTACATAACAATAAATCCAGAATAGTCTTGTCCCTGGTCGGCTCTCGTACAAGCTGTTCCAAGAATGCATCCCGTAGGCACTCTACAAACTCCCTATCCTGTGGTCCAGCACCAACCTGATTCTCCCAGTTTACCTGCATGTTGAAATCCCCCATAACTACTGCGACATTACCTTTGCCACATGCCAATGGTAACTCCCTATTCAACTTGCACCCAATATCCATGCTACTGTTTGGTGGCCTGTAGACAACACCCATTTGGGTCCTTTTGCCCTTACTGTTCCTCAGTTCTTGGCTAGCATAGGCTAGTTGGACTGAAGGGCCTATACCCATGGCTATATTGCTCTGTGACTCCTCAATACAACTTCCTCCCCCCCCACAACAACTTTCAGCCTTCATCTCATGTATCACCTGCCTTCCTGTGAAGCATCTTCAGATATTTTGCTACATTAAGGGTGAGAAATGGAGCAAATTATAGCAATTGACTTTAGAATGGTGATGACCAATTTCAGAAAAAAACACATTTTAGCTGTGCCATGATTTCAGAGACCACCACTGTTAAACAGTGAACACCTCTGTGCGGTACTGTCAAGTATTGTCACTGTTCCTCAGCGCTGCACCTCCTTTTACCTCTCAGCTATGTTGATCTTAAAACATTGAAGACCATAAGACACAGGAGCAGAAATTGGCCATTCAGCTCATCAAGCCTACATCATCATTCCACCACGGCTGATTTTCTCTCCTTCTCAATTCCATTCTCCTGCCTTCTTCTTGTAACCTTTCACATTCTTATTAATCAAGAACGTATTAACCTGTGCTTTAAGTATACCCAATGACTTGGCCTCCACAGCTGTCTATGGCGACGTATTCCACAGATTTACCACCTGGATAAAGAAATTCCTCCTCATCTTTGCTCTAGATGTACGTCCTTCTAGTCTGAGACTGTGCCCTCTGGTCCTAGACTCCCCCACAAGAGGAAATACCCCCTCCACATCCAGTCTCGGCCATTCAGAGCCCACCAAAAGGTCCTTGTAAGTTTACCCTTTCTGTTCCCGGAATGATTCTCACAAAGCTCCCTCTAGACCTTCTCCAACGCCAACACATCTTTTCTGAGGTAAGGGGTCCAAAACCCATACCCCAAGTGTGATCTGATCAATACCTTATAAAGCCTCAGCATTACATCCATACTTTTGTATTCTAGTCCTCTAGAAATGAATACTAACATTGTATTTGCCTTCCTTACCACTGATTCAACCTGCAGGTTAACCTTTAGGGATTCCCAAGTACCTTTGCACCCTGATTTCTGAATGTTCTCCCCATTTAGAAATTTCTATTCCTTCCTCTGAAGAGGAAGTAGAAACTGGGAATAGTGTATGATTCTGAGATTTAGGAGCAAGTGGACAAGTATATGTCCTGGGAATCGACATTGGCTGTTCCTCGTGTATCTGCCTCTGAAGTTCAAAGTAAATTTATTATCAAATTACATATACATCACCATATACTGAAGAAATTTCACTAGTTTTTAAAACCCCTAAAACCCTCACTACTTTTTATAGGTGCGCCGTAGAAAGCATTCTTCTAGGGTGCATCACAACCTGGTTTGGAAGTTATCCAAACTGTGACCAGAAGAAGCTGCAGAAGATTGTGAACATAGCCCAGCACATCACACAAACCAATCTTCCATCCTTGGACTTGCTTTACACCACACGCTGTCGGAGCAGTGCTGCCAGGATAATCAAGGACACGACCCACCCAGCCAACACACTTTTTGTCCCACTTCCCTCCGGGAGAAGGTTCAGGAGCATGAAGATTCGTACGGCCAGATTTGGGAACAGCTTCTTTCCAACTGTGATAAGACTGCTGAACAGATCCTGACCCGGATCTGGGCCGTACCTTCCAAATATCCGGACCTGACTTGCACTACCTTACTTTCCCTTTTCTATTTTCTAATTATGATTTATAATTAAATTTTTTATTATATTTACTTCGATTTGTACTTCAGGGAGCGCGAAGCACAGAAACAAATATCACTGTGATGATTGTACGCTCTAGTATCAATTGTTTGGTGACAATAAAGTAAAGTAAAAGTATACAATCCTGAGATTCATTGTCTAGTGGGCATACTCAATAAATCCATTGAATACTGCATCTGCCCTCACCACCACACCTGGCAGGGCAATCCATTCATTCACCACTCTGTGAGAAAAATTATCTCTGCCATTTCCCTACTATACTTTCCTCAAAATCATGTTAAAATTTTATATTAACTATTTCCACCTGAGGAAAAAGGTGCTGGCTGTCCACTAGATCCATGCCGCTTATCGTCTTGCACACCTCTATCAGGTCATCTCTCATCCTCCTTCGCTCCAGAGAGAAAAGGCCGAGCTCGCTCAAGTTTTCCTTGTAAGTCGTGCTCTCCAATCCTGGCAGCGTGCTTGTAAATTTCTTTTTCGAAAAAAAGTCCACATCCCCACCTATACTTTATTCCAAACGTTATGCCTCCCCTCTTATTAGCTATTTCTGCCCCATGGAAAATGGTGCCAGCTCTCCATTTTGAGCTCAGATCTTTGGATTGAGACTCAAATAGGACCATATTGGCAATTGAATGGCAGGCCAACTTTACCCCCAGCCTAATAAGATCAAGTTAATTAGTGACCTGATCCACGTGAGGTCCATGTCATCCACTGGATATATCAACTGGGACAAAGGTATTAGTAAATAAGCTTTCAGGTTCTAATCAGACGTGTCCTATTGATAACAGCTGATAAGCGAATGGGTCTCCAAAGTTTAACAGCTGAAGAAGTATAACTTTGGTTTATGCATCAGGATTCAGTCCTGATGTAGAATCACAGCCCCAAACCTCGAACCTTTATTCCTGACCTAACCAGAACCCTAACCTATCACTTCTCAACATCCATGCCAGGATCACCAGACTCAAAACAGCTACTTTCCCCAAGCAGTAAGGCTGATCAACACCTCCACCCACTAACCCACCCCTCCACACCCCCAACCACCACTACTTTATCACTTCCTGTCAGATCAAGGCACGGCTGCACAAGTGCGTGGACTTCGGCCAGTTAGAACAGCGAGAAGAGTTTAAAAGGAGACAGTTTTATAGAGCGAGCATCGGAGGAGTGGGTGACTGAGTAGAGGTAGACGGAGTAGGAGGCCTTTGACTCAACAGGGCTTTGGTGATAACGGGTCAAGGTGAGGTAGGTTGCCTGTATAGAATACAGACAGGAAGTATGTGTATGAGGCCGATGTTCTGTGCTGGGTGTCAGATGTGGGAGGTCCTGGAGATTCCCAGCCTCCCAGACAGCCACATCTGCGCCAGGTGCGTCGAGCTACAGCTCCTTAGGGACCACATTAGGGAACTGGAGATGCAGCTCGATGACCTTCGTCTGGTCAGGGAAAGTGAGGAGGTGATAGAGAGGAGCTGCAGGCAGGTAGTCACACTGGGGCCTCGTGAGACAGATAAGTGGGTAACAGTCAGGCGAGGGAAGGGCAGGAGTCAGACGCTAGAGAGTACCCCTGCGGCTGTACCCCTTAACAATAAGTACTCCTGTTTGAGTACTGTTGGGAGGGACAGCCTATCTGGGGGAAGCAACAGTGGCCGTGCCTTTGGCACAGAGTCTGGGGCAGGGAAAGGAAGAAGATGGCAGCAGTGTTAGGGAACTCTGTAGTTAGGGGGTCAGACAGGCAATTCTGTGGACACAGGAAAGAAACTCGGATGGTAGTTTGCTTCCCAGGTGCCAGAGTCCGGGATGTTTCTGATCGCGTCCATGATATCCTGAAGTGAGAAGGAGAACAGCCAGAGGTCATGGTACTGATGCACCATCAATAACTCTCTGAGACGTGAGGCGAGATATCGGCTTTTATTGACTGGAAGAAAGAACAAGCAGCAATTGACCACCATGCTACATCCTGGAGACTGAGAGGCAGGGCTCAGGCCTCAATCGCCTTTATACCGGGGTCTGTGGGAGGAGCCACAGTCAGTGGGAGGAGCCACAGGAGCAGTCAGCGGGGGGGCGTGTCCAGATGACTGCTCCTGTGGCTCCTCCCACAGACCCCTGTATAAAGGTGATAGAGAAGGGATGCACTCAGTCCGATGGTTTGAGATGATGTGTCTATTTTAATGCAAGGAGCATTATGAACAAAGCGGATGAGCTTAGAGTGTGGATCAGTACTTGCGGCAATGATATTGTGGCCATTCCGGAGACTTGGATGGCTCAGGGGCAGGAATGGTTACTTTGAGTGCCAGGCAGCATAGATCACAGACAGCATCTCACTGAACTCACGTCAAAGAGAAGATTTAAACTTCTGCAGGGGAGGTATTCCTGAAGAGTCTTTGCGCTGGAGCAGCAGATCATAAACACAAGAGACTCCACAGATTCTGCCCCACATCTGATCTACAAGGTGCCTCTCAGCTCCTTTGAATTAATAAGAAATAGCAAAGCCTGATGTAATACTAAACTATGGAGTCTAGCAATGATCGTATTCAAGATGTCAGTGATTCGACCAACAATTTCTGGCTTCTACCCCCTTCCTTTTCCAGTCCCTATGACGGGCCATTGACTCTTTATTCCTCTCCAATTCCTCACCTGCTGAGTTCAGTCAACGTTTTGTGTGGATTTCCAGCATCTGCAGAACCTTTTGTGTTTATAATTGTTCAACCAAACTACTAATGACACCTCCACAAGCACCTTGTGAAAATCAATACCCTGCAATTTCAACATTACCTTCAGGTATTTAGTTACTGCTTCACATTTGTTTTTCAAGCAGTACTTGTTTTGTTGACATTATTTCTGTGGAAATAGTTAAGGATGATGCAAGTTTACAGTCTGCCTAAACTGAACTTTATTTGAAATCCTGCTGCCAGTTTCTGTGTACCTAGTACTCAAGGTCAGTCCGGATCCACCTTTGCATTCTGGGTTTACCGGCCGTCCAGTGTTTGACAGGCCTTTATGTTCTGGGCTCCGGCATTTAGTTCTATCTTTCAGATCGTCACTTGACTTGCACGATGCCAGCGGACTTCAGCGGTACCTGGAAGCTGATTCGCAATGAAAATCTCGAAGCTTACTTGCAAGCACTGGGTGAGTGTGTTAAATGTTTCGGGGGGGGGGGGGGATCCACATTCAGCCTCTGCTGCCTGCTTGACGTTGATTATAAATGACAGGGTGGTATTCAGCCTGAAAGTGGGCCTTTCGGCACAACTCATTCAGCGTGCCTGCAAATCTAGTCCCACTTGCCAATACCAACGATCGAAGCCCGAAGATCAACTGGAAGTCTGGAAGTTGGAACTCAATAGCCAAAGCCCCGGGCCTACAAATCTGAAGTCCACTGGGGAAGTCAAAGCCCCGCTGGGCGCAAGTCCACTGGTCCACTGGAGGCCCTTTCTTATGGGTTTGGAGGAATGTCTGTGTGGGAGGGAGGAACCGGGCTTGTTTTGCTGTTGTTGTTTCGTTGCTTGTTGTGTTCTGTGTTGTTCTGCCGAGCTTTGTGGGCGCGCTGTGTCAGTGCTGGGGTGTGTGGTGACACTTGTGGGCTGCTCCCCCCGAACATCCTCACGTTGTGCTGTTTGTTAACGCAAACGAGCCGTTTCGCCGTATGTTTCCATGTATGTGCGATACAGTAATGAACCTGGATCTGAATCACATTTGACCCACAATCCTCACAATCACTCCGATCCATACACTTACCCGAATGCCTTCTTACTTTGAGGCAAGAAATGCCGGAATCTGGAACAACAAACAGTCTGCTGAAGGAACTCAGGGTGCTGAGCAGCATCCGTGGAGGGAAAGGAATTGTGGACAATTCAGTCCTGATGCCGGGTTCCCGAGCTGAAACATCAACAGTTCCTTTTCTCCCACAGATGCTGATCGAGTTGCCGAGCTCCTGAAGACCATCTGTTGTCGTGGAATGGGTCTTGAGGCAGGAAGTTTTTAGCACCTTCTTTTCTATTTTATCCTCTTAATATCAGTCTAGCAAATAAAATAAAATCAAGGTATATTCAGCAGTTTACTATAAAGGAATGTGTATTAAGAATTTCCAAGGATAGGCATTTTAAATTTTTATTCATTAACTCAAGAGAAATGATGAATACAACATTGGAACTTATTTTGTCTACGCTGTGGGATATTGAGTACACTAGCTTAATGGTTAAGTCACTGGACTAATAACCGCACTGCTTAACTAGTGATTGAGAGATACACATTCAAATCCCGTTGCATCACTTCAGGAAATTAAATAAATCTGTCTCAGTGGTTGCCGGCAGGACTGAACCCAGGAGCAGAGAGATGGCAGACTCTGTGTCGGTGACCGCCGGTAATGATCCAACCCAGGAGCAGAGGGACGGCAGACTCTGTGTCGGTGACCGCCGGTAATGATCCAACCCAGGAGCAGAGGGACGGCAGACTCTGTGTCGGTGACCGCCGGTAATGATCCAACCCAGGAGCAGAGGGACGGCAGACTCTGTGTCGGTGACCGCCGGTAATGATCCAACCCAGGAGCAGAGGGACGGCAGACTCTGTGTCGGTGACCGCCGGTAATGATCCAACCCAGGAGCAGAGGGACGGCAGACTCTGTGTCGGTGACCGCCGGTAATGATCCAACCCAGGAGCAGAGGGACGGCAGACTCTGTGTCGGTGACCGCCGGTAATGATCCAACCCAGGAGCAGAGGGACGGCAGACTCTGTGTCGGTGACCGCCGGTAATGATCCAACCCAGGAGCAGAGGGACGGCAGACTCTGTGTCGGTGACCGCCGGTAATGATCCAACCCAGGAGCAGAGGGACGGCAGACTCTGTGTCGGTGACCGCCGGTAATGATCCAACACAGGAGCAGAGGGACGGCAGACTCTGTGTCGGTGACCGCCGGTAATGATCCAACCCAGGAGCAGAGGGACGGCAGACTCTGTCTCAGTGAGCACCAGCACTGACCTAACCCGGATACAGAGGGACTAATATTCTTCAGTGAGGAAATCTGCCTGATTTGTGACTCTTAACTGCTCTTAGCTTTTGTTAAAGTGTCTCCATGCATCCAGCACCAACATAGCAAGCCCATTGCCCACGACTTACTAACCCCAGCCCGTACGTCTTCGGAACGTGGGAGGAAACCGGAGCATCTGGAGGAAACTCAGGTGGTCTCCAGGAGAACGTACAAAACTGATTGTTTGAGCTGTTCATGATTAATTATGGATCAGCAAAGAATTTGTGGACGTCCTTGAAGACACACTCTATGAATGAAGAAGGGTCCTGATGAAAGTCCGTGGCGGGAAACGTTGACTGTTCATTTATTTCCATAAATGCTGCCTGAACTGCCGAGTTCCTCCAGCGTTTTGTGTGTGTGTTGCTCGCAGAATTCTTGAACAAATGTCTCATTTGCATTTGCGACAGACTCACAATGGATTGGGTGAGTTTGATCTGCATTCACCAGTACAGCCCAAGTTCTACTCGTGCCCAATTACTTCCTAAAGGCGATACCTTTAAGAATTACGGTGGATGCTCCCTTCTGTTAGTGTTCTGATTCGTGTACAAGCTTGTATGTAGGATTGAAGTCATTCCTCTGGTTTTTAGTGAGAAAGCAAAGCTTGTAGCTCTGAGCCATTG